>NC_091821.1:62566695-62866695 GCF_038994185.2 Dermacentor albipictus | reverse complement strand
TTTAGAATAGTGTTCGAATAATGAACAGCCATCTTCACAATTAATACAAAGCGATGTTCATATACTAGTATTTATAACATTACTAAGTTTCTGTCACTGCACTGCACGTTATTTAGCATTGTTTACTAAAAGCATAAATGGAGCATTATGAAAAAGTAAGCAGCTGGTTCGTATACACAAGACTCTTCGAGAACTGTGAATGATTGCTGTATCGCCACTTATGTCTAGCTTTCTGAGCAACGACTATATAAGTTCTCATGTCCTATACATATACTATGTCCGCAGGAATTAAATTTATCCAACTTCTGCTCCAATGTCATGTTTAACTGCGCACAGCTGATGTCCTTAGATATTTATAAAGTTATTCAAAAAATATTCATGCTTACAGATAATGACTACAGTCAACGACTGATTTTTTAGACGCCTGATCTTTCGGACATGCCCGATAATTCGGATGCCTTCGTGGCACCGCCAGGTACCCCATAGGTTCAATGTATAAGAACGCATGAAATTTCGGATGCAAAACACCTTCGCTGTCCGATTTTCCAGACTTTCTGCCATGACCGCAAGTCTGAAACAGCATTAATCGTATCCACCACAGCCCGCCCTTTTGATTATCTCGCTGCCTTTAACCGGCGCTCTTGCACACAGATCCGCTGGCAGTCGTAGCCACCTCCGCGGCAACGCTAGGCCTGGCTATTTCGACGTTCGGTACCAAGTTTCTTTTTGTATGGTGTCGTGTTTTCAATTGTAACAGTTTGCTGCTGTTAGCAATGGTGCCGACTCCGCCTTTGTAATCATCGTCAACGTCTTGGAAGCTCGGGAAGCACGACGCGTTGCATAATGGCGGTGTTGCGCAGTGAAGCATATGCAAAGTATTGCGGTGAAGCATATCAAGAGTGGAAAGGGGGTATTTGTCATGGGACACAGTGTGTATTCCTTAATTAAACATGCGGTCACCCACTGTCTTCTATCAAAGTACGAGCACCAATACACCTAATAAGTGTACTGTCAGACTTTCAGAGTTATTTCAGACGTGCATGTGGTAATTTGAGCCTTGGGGGCAGTAAAGGCACGCATTCGTTTTTTCTGACGTTTTCACGGCCCCTAGGGAGTTCAAGAAATTGGCCGTTGACTGTATTTGATTCGTTAATTCAGAAGTTTTGAATATTCACGCACTGCTACAGATATACTCTCCATGGCCAAAAATAAAAGTGAACAAGCTGTTCCAATTTTCCTCTGTATGCAACTGTGTTTGTGCCATTACAGAACTAATCAATCATGAATAAAGCAGCCTTGGTCAAATGTGAATACGATGCCAGAGGGACCTGGCGCAGAAATTTTTAAGTGGTGGTCAGCCATCTGCTTTACTGAAGTTAAATCTACCAATAGAGCTTAAAAATAATCATAAGCACGATTGCTCATGGCAATGTTTTAGCTTTGTTTTGGCTGCTTTTCTTACTGTTTAGGAAAGCATATGTATGCAATACATCAAGTGTCTTGTCCACTCAGTAAAGGAAACTGCTGCTGGTCAGCAGAGTTGTCAAGACCAACGCAGTTGTCAATCCCCTCTGCCTTGCTTCCTGAAATCCTCCCCTGCTTCATGCAAAAGCTAACATTCTGCTTGTGTCCATCTGTCATGAGCCAACCACTTAGTGTCTGAGAAAGTGACGACTGCCATTACACTCGCATCAGATGCTTTTGGAAAAGAAAATGTGCAAGACTTTGCAGTACTGTGGCCAGACGTTAGTTCTAACTTTCTCTCTGCACCAATATGTCATTTCCCCACCCATGACATAGCACTGGAAGCAGATTGCCTATAGCTGCATGTTTATAAGTATATTTTATTAGAACAAATGCTGCACACTCACATTATATGTCATTCACCACTAACTGCACATAATGCTCACACAATAAGAAGTGTGTGATGCAAATCGTTATTGCCTCAAAAACAGGTGTGGTCATAGTAAAGAAATTTTTGGTGTGGAGGAAAGGGTATGTGACACATGGAGCTAAACCATGAAGCCACCAGTTATCTCACTGATGGAATATTGTTTTACTGCTGCAAGTTTCATGCAGCCAACCTACTGGTCATACCTTTTGTTAAGCGTTGACCAAAACAGAATATGGCAAGGAATGCAAAACAACCACATACTCAACATGTGAAAAACAAATTGTGCAACTTCAAACCCTATACCTTTTGATAATATGATGTCGAAGAAATGCATACTGCTGAATGGAAGCAATTTCGCTGTATACAGTGGAAGCAGGAACGCGTCTTGGTTTCAGCTGAGGGTCAAAGGCCAACTCGGTTACCTGTGCAATGAAATCCACGAGGAGCACCACAATAATGGACTCAACTTCCAAAAAACTAATTGAAATGATGCAACCAGCTTCTATACTTAATCCGCCCACACAATTGCACTGCACATCTGTCCTCTGTGCTCAAAAACATACTTCCCGAGAAATGACGATTTTGAAAAAAAAAAAAAAAAACCTCTCTCTCTGTCACAACATGAAAATGATCAAACATAATTAGCTGATATTTCTATACAAATTATCTGAGTTAACTAGCAGTGTATGTACAACTGTACTCTTAAGCTGTCACTGACTAGATGAATTCCTGCCTGACAAGCAACTACATTGTTTTTTTTTTTTTGCCACTGGCAAAAATTTAGATTACACTTATACTAGATAACTAGAGTGGTTCGCTCGATGAGTTGGTGCATAGTGAAGGTATGATGGTTCTAGCAAGGTGAAAAGACAGGAGCACAATGCTTACACATTTATGCTAGCAATACTTATATTGCTATATTCTAAACGGTGCAACAGTCAAGGCCACTTGCCAGCTCCTTCTTAATACAAAAAACATTCACAATAAACCAAATCCTTAATCAAAGTACTTGGACACAGAACAATGTATATGTAAATGGCCTGCAAATGGCAAGATCAGTACTTTATACAAAAAAGTTATGCACATGGCAGTCTACAGTCAGAAATCGGTAATTAAAGGAGTATGGTATCAATAATTTATAATGTATTAATGCCTAGCTACAACAATGAATGTGCATCATTACATCACGCTAATGTTACTGTTAAGCTTGAGGCTGCTACCTTAAACATTGTGAATCTCATGTGAATTTTTTAGTGCCACCAATGTCAGTGGTTGCAGTGGAGCAACACTTGCTTCCAAGCCCATGACAAATAGCAAGGAAAGCCACCTGAAGGTGCTCAAAGAAGCCACGTGCAGAAGGGTGGTCTCTTTAGAGATGCTTGTTGCTGAAATGCTTAGTGTGCAAGGCAGGCCAGTTCGATATTCGTAACAGCCTTGGAGATCATGGCTAGCACTCCCCTGTGAATCAACTTTTTTTAAAGCAAAGATTTCATTGCCTACGCCTTGAGGGTTGGTGTGGGTCATTTCTCGCTACATATGTATACATAAAGTGAGAGTCTGCCTGGATCCGGTAGTCGAACAGGCACCTGTAGGTTGAGGACCTACGTATGAAAGAATTTTATTGCCTATGTTTCGGCCTTCATCAGGGAATACCACAACATAGGCCAGAGCCCAGCCAAAACGTAGGAAATAAAACATCTTTTTCGTACGTGCATTCTCAACCTATAAGTCAATCGAGGGGCCCGATTTTTATTAATCATAGGTCAGCTCCAAGGCAACTCTAAAGCCCACTGACCACTTCATAGAATAACACATCACATTCAGTGGCTTCTTTAATTTATTTCCTATGATTTCACCCTTCAATATGTGCCCCTGGGTGTGTGCCCATTTTTGGATAATCCACCCCAATGAAAGGTTTCTGCTATTCCGGAATGGTAAGTATGTTACACAGCAAAACTACAAATGGTACCTGAATATCTTCAGTGCAATAAATATACACCTTCAAGCACCTAATTCCTTTATTAAAGTGAAACTTTCTACACCTTCTTCACGAAGTGAGGCATGCCTTCTCAATTGGCTCCTGGCCAAGTAAGTTGGGCCAGTCCAGGAGATGGTGTGATAAAAAGTGGGCCAATCTTGGAGACAATGTAATGCGCAGCTGCGTGGATGATGTGGTTGGAGTTTTTGCGCTTTGAACACGTGCCGGGCAGGCACAAAATCGCTATGCTACAAAATGTGTTGCGAAAGATGAACACTTTTATAGCATTTTATTAACTCCTTCATGAAAACTTTGCTCAACAGATATTACAGGAACATCGGATCTGCACAACTCTTTTTTTTTTTTTTTTTCGAGCAACCTCTCGGACATGCACGTCTTCCTTTCTACAATGAGTGACTGTGGTTCACTTTCTTCTCGTCCACTTTCATTACTACATTTCAATTAAACATAATTAGTTTCCCCTGTGCTTTCTCCGGTCTCACTGTCTGTTTATTCATATGGTAGTGACTAACAAATAATGAGGGCCTAAAATTTTCCAGTCTTGACAACGTGAGATAGCATATGAGCATTTATTGGCCAGTTGCCTGCTCCTGAGCTCACATACTATGTGATGCTTGTGGTTAAAAGGAAGCTCCACATCCATCACTTTTGCTGTCAGCAGTGTTGGCTAACACCCTAGGGCTGACTTTGTACACATACACAAATATCCAAAATAGAGGACAAGAGGATGGTGCCGTGGCAGTTTAGTCACATATATAATCCTCAGGGCAAAAAGATATTGCTGGCTATAACAATGCAAAAAAATACCCAACTGTTTCAAGCCCTGGCAACCGCTTGAGTTTGGTGAAGGCGACTACAAACACTGGCAGCACTAGCCTCGACGCACTTTCCTCCTGTGCTTCTGCATCCACACAGCGATGAAACTGAATGACCCAAGTCCAAGCTGGGCTGAAAAAATAAAATATTAGAGAAAATTTACAGCACAGGCGCACAGAATGTTAAAGGTGACCACGATAAAACAGTACATCCATGAAAGCTGGAATTAAAGGCAAAGAACATCTTACTCTGAGGAAAACCACTTGAGCAATGCTTGCAAGACATGAGTCTGCAACAGTGATATGCACAAGAACCGACCTCCAACTCTGAGAACCCTGGACACTTCGGTAAGCAGAGCATGCAGTTTTGTAGTATCATCACTGTCTGGAGTTAGTGCATCCACTGTTCCTTTGTCCAATACTACACTGAATTCATCATCTTTGAACTGCATCTGAAAAGCAAACACGAAAAAAATAAATAAAAATAAACAACGAGGTACCTGACTAATAGGGAAGAGGAGAGAGAAAAAGAAGGCGGGGGGAAAGACTGAGAGTCAACAGCGCAGCTCAGCCAATTCAGCCTGGTCTACTGTAATGTGGATCTAACTAAGCAAAACAGACAAACCTGGGTAGCATCCATTTGGAGAAACTGCATCTGAGGCCGCGCCTCGACATACTTTCCTTTCATTTGCCGGATGACCACGTCACTTATGTCAATGCTGGTGATGTTTCTGTAACCAGTGTCATAGAGGTCTGCGCTCAAAGCCGAGTTGCCGCAGCCGACAATCAAGATCTTGTCAGTCGATTTCAAGTATTTGCATATTGTTCCTGCAAGCTGCCAGAACTCTCCGTACCTAATAAAATGTATAACGTTATTTTATGGAAGAAAACAGAAACGTAAACATTAGCCACGTGCAATGCCAGCAGTGTACACTAGGCGCAAGCACAGACAACATTCACCATTCAAAAGCCGCTTTTCCTCGTTTCTGGAAGAACTCGTTCCAGTATTGCTCACTGGCGAATTCGGATGATGCTTTAGGCAAAAGATTCATGATTAATGTTCATTAGCAGAACATGTGTCACTTCACAAGCTGCGTTGGCCCTGCGGGTCTTCTACTCCGCGGGCTGAACACATGTTGTTGCCTTATTAAATGTTTAGTAAACCAAGCGCGGACCCCCAAAGACTGTTGCTACCAACGTTGGTTGCTACAATGTATCCCGGCAGGATTGTAGAATACTTCCTCATTCATAAATGCAGTTCACACTATTACGTAGCCAGCTTGGCATTAGCTAAGTTTCATTTCAGGCTAAATAGACAGCAGTAAAGCTTTATGTTTGGACAAACGCCGCCCAACCAAGCTTATTTTGTCCTTCACTGCTTTTAAGCACGCTACGACGATGCGTATCCTACCGACCAACGAGGAAAACGATTGGTGAGAAATACTATTAGAATTTTTGCTTTTCTTATGTCCGAGTTGCGTGATTTGTCCCGTTAAAACATATTTGGAGCATTATCTGCAATTGTTGTAAAATAATTTTATGCAATTGATTTCAAAACAGCAAGCAAGCTACTACCGGCGCACTAGCGCACCGGCAACGCCGCGTTCTGATTCGCTGGCGTCGGAAGCTTTCTTGACGCAGATGTGTGACGCATTATTGACGATACGACGAGTAGGGCAGTGTAATGGCACTGAAGAGTGTCGTCGGCTTGAGTAAGTAAGCTTTACTTTCCAGTTCAGGAAATTATGCTTGACTTGGTGGCCTATGTGTCCCATTTAAGAGTCGCTATCATGCAGTAGTTCTGCGTAATGTGGCTTTGCGTGAAGTTCGTGAGGCGCCTGCATGAGAAACCGCCTAAGCAGTTCACGCCCATCTTGGCTCTGTTACATCTTTGACGGACGCCCACACAATCAAGAGTGATTGCCGACGTACTGTTTACATTTATGGCTAGTGGTGTTTCATCTGATCAACTTTGGCAAGCATACACTGCGCTGTTTAGCTCATCGCGATTTTACTGGAGTAGTTTCGTGATCGGAAACGATAGTATAGTTGGTTTCGCCGGGCTGCTGGGGTGTGTTCGCGTGTGAGAGCGGAGCTTCGCTGTGGTTCCTCAGAATTTTCGGCTCGATCGGCGCCAGCTATCCAAAATTTGTGAATGAAAATTAGTCATTATTGTTAGATGTAACGGTCATTGCATTACATTCCACCATTCCTCCTTGTCTCGCCTGTTTATAACCACATCGGCCAATGCGTTTACCCGGTTCTCAGCGTGAAGCTGGCCTTGTAAGACGGTTTACAAACTGAAAGTTGCTTTTATGGTCGCCGTTGTCGTCTGTAAAACGTAGCGTGTCGCGTGCTTGTGAAAATAACGAGTAGCGGTCATTTGCTGTCAGCTCGTAGCGTTTAGTTTGCTGCTTATCACTAGAAAGTAGTTGACGGGATAATGAAGCGTGGTTTAAGACGAAAATCGCTTTTGTTCGCACTTCTACACTATTATTGGTGTGCTGTCCGTCTTTCAGAAATCACGAACGATGTTATCCGCACGGTCAAGAAAAAGGGAGAATGGAAGGTTCTTGTGGTTGATCAGCTGGGGATGCGGATGATCTCCGCCTGCTGCAAGATGCATGAACTCGCGTCTGAAGGAATTACGAGTGAGTTTTTCTGTTCCATCTCCAGTATTTTGAACGTTCTGCTACTTCTCATCCAGATATGCATAAAATTTAATGCTTCGCTGCATGATTGACGCTGATTGGAATTGCCTTATTATATTGCTTTGCACAAAGTGTTCTAAGTGTGAATGGTGCTTAGAGCAAACTAACCCCCCCCCCCCCCCCCCTTGTTTTTTTCCATGCAGTTGTTGAAGATTTGAATAAGAAGCGAGAACCTCTGCCAAACATTGAAGCGGTGTATCTTATCGCCCCAACAGAAAAGGTTTGCTCCTGAAAAAAAGTGTGTGTGTGTGTGTGTGTTTAGTCACAAGTCTTAACAAAAACATATATATATATATATATATATATTTTGCCCAGAGCATTGTGTGAACATAGCTGTTTTGTCAGGGTTCTTGTAACTGTTGCAAACGTAATGTGTAACAGGTGGAGATATGTCGTTGTAAGTGGAGGCAAATGTTGTATATTTGCCTACTGTTAAGCAGAGGCATCATCAGTGCAGCAGTCCAGACTCCTCAAAGTTTCTGCGTGGCATGAAGTATGATGAAACCCCTGTTCCTATGTGTTCTTCTGTGTTACATCAGTGTTATGGTTCATGCTGTGGGTTGCATGATAAGCACATGGACAAGAAGGAAAGGCACGGACGACACAGGCACAATTTGTGACGTATGTGTTCATGTCATCCATCTGTGTGTTTATAGCGCAACCCACTGCATGATTCAGTACCAACTCTCCTAACTTTCAGTTCTGCTGCATATTATGCTTCATGATTTAACTGGCCAGAGTGATGATGCTAGAGTGATGGTGTTCAAACGAGAGAGGGAGAGCTCTACTTACATGGCATCCTGCCACATTTAATGTCATTTCTGTGTGCTTATGAATTCAGGCCTACAAGTACTGAACTCAAGGGCATTGATTGCACATTAAAAGGACACCAACGGAAAATACGAAGTCGAGCTAGATTGAAAGATGGGCATCTGTAATGGCGGTCGTATTAGTCATTTCTAGTGAGAAAACAAAAATGCAAAAGCAACGGTGCCATCTGTTGTGAACTATGGTACAGTGATAAGCAGAGTTTGTGGCCATGCTCCGCAAATTGCCAGTGTGGCCATGCATTGAAGCAAAGCTGTGCATGTGCAGTGGTGCATCGAGATGTAGCTCCATTTTGCCTTCTAAGTTTTTCGGGCATGCCCAAGCTGTGCACACTGAACCAAACTTCTCTCGCAGCAGTGTTGCACAAGAATAGTTGTGGCCTATAAAGCCAGTCTTGCATTTGCACATCACATGTAGACTCTTAGTGAAATGAACTGCATTGGTGTCAACAAACAGTTTTGCCTTAAGGAGAAAGGATTTGATGGCCTTTGTGAACAGCTGGAAATGACAAGATGGGCCAGATTGTTTTTCTGTGATGGAAAAGTTTACCAAGACCTGTGCACTTCATTAAGGCTCAGGTTGGTGAACCCGCTATCCTTTTAAATTCTGTACACAAACAAAAGGCTGGCTTCACCGTGACGTCAATACACTACTGAAAGTCAGTCTCTTCAATGTGACACAGGCTTGGCGAGCCCAAAATCTATACATACGAGGCCACGCCTTCAGGCAACACTGCACCTGTGAAAAGTTTGCTTTCATATACGGGCATGCTAGCTGCACTGGTGCTTCATGAAGTGTGGCCATGCGCTCGTGTGTTCACCCTAACTCTGATCATCACTGCACCCCTCCTGTGATCTCAGCACAGGCTGATTCACAGAGAGCACCATAGAGGGAGGTCATGTGGGGATTACATAAACTCGCTCGTGCTCATTTTGGTGCAAGTGATTCAAATTGAGGAGCAGCAGTGGGACCTTTGACAGCAGTTTTCTACTCAACTGAGGGACATATTGGCACACTGAAACCAATGGTGAACTTCTACACAAATAGTTTATCCATCTGGCTTGACGAATATTTTCCTTTAGTGTCCCATTATGATATTGTTTACTCAATTTTTGCTTTAAATGAAGGTCTGAGACCTCTAAACCCTAGAAAAAATACTGGAAAACCTCAGAAATAATTTAATGTGGTAGGATTTTTTGCAGCCAGCTTTCCTTTCATTTCTACTGTGTCGTGATGTCTTCACCCAGGAAGTGGTCACATGGGAGCAGGGCATTGTGACGTTTTGACACTCACTTCAACTTGCGGGGTCGTCTGCCATGGTGCTACATTGGGCCTCAGAATGAGTAGCACCATATGAGGCAACCAAGCAAGCCGAAGCAAATGTCAAAATGTGTTGCTTTCCTGGGGCCCTAAAATGCTTTATGCTAAGAGAATGTTGCCAATTTGTCGTAGAGATCAAGGCAGAAAGCTGGGCTAGTTGGTGTGACATCATTACTCAAGACTAGCGCAAATAACAGGGACACAGACAGAGGAGGCGATTAGCACTTGTCCTGTCGCCTCCTCTGTCTGTGTCCCTGTTATTTGCGCTAGTCTTTTGAGTAATGTTGTCGTAGAGGCTGCCGTGAACCTGTGGGCCAAATAGTGCTGCACTGCATGCAGCAGCGAATTCACAATCTACTGCCAAACACAGCGAAAAATTGCTTGCTCTCACTTCCGCAAAGTCGTCGTGCAGCATCATCTAAAGCAGCTGGCCCACCAACGCTATTGATTGATTTCGTGATTGAAAGAGCATACTCATTAATACATGATTTCTCACTTTGGGTGAAATAAATGAAAAGTATATATGTCCGCAATTTTAAAAAGACAGGAAAATAATTTCATCTCTGCACTGTGCGTAGCTGCACCTGCTGCGCATGGCCTTCGAGGTGGCAGTGGCGTACTGTGTAGCATAGCTTACAGCAGCCGCCACAGGGCGCCCCAATGAGCTCTTTCACCACTGCAACGCTCAACTTTTGGCTGGGGCTTTGCCCTCTTGGCTTTCCACTGTGTAGCTTTCAGTATGCTAGCACAGACGAAAGGAGAGAGAAAACCGAGTATTGGTGCGATAACTCCATTTGTAATTGAAGGAGTAGAAAGATTTTTGTGGCATGAGATTTGTGAGATGACGTCTTTAATAATGAGGCCATTCTATGATTATTTGCAAAAGTGTCTAGTTGTGCCTTTAAGTTTTGGAGTGTTACATGCCTAAACCATAACATCATTACGAGGCACGCTGTAGTAGGGGATTCAGGATTAATTTTGACCATGTGGGGTTCTTTAACATGCACCTAAACTTAAGTAAAGGAATATTTTTGCATTTTGCCCCCATCTAAATGTGACTGCTGCTGCCAGGATTGAACCCGCTATCTCAGCTCCTGTGCTACCACAGTGGGTGTCACAATGTCCTGCTCTCGCATGACCTTCTCCTGCTTCATGGCACCCACTGTGGTGGCAAAGTGGCTTTGTTGCTACACTGCTAAGCCCGAGGTCATGAATCAAATCCTGGGTAGGGTGGCTGCATTTCGACAGAGGCGAAATGTAAAAGCACCCATGTACCGTGCATTGGGTGCATGTTAAATAACTCTAGGTCATCAAAATTAATATGGAGTCCCTCACTACTGCATGCCACATAATCATATCATGATTTTGGCATCTAAAACCTCAAAATTCAATTTGAATTTGTGTCATGATGTCGCGACACATCAACTTCCTGGGAAACAAAACCGAAACTGGCTGTAGGCAACCTGTTACATTAAATTATTTGGGCTGCTCTGAGGGTTTCTGGTATCTTTTTCTTAAATTTAGAGGTCTAGGGCCTTCATTTAACTAAAAAAATAGAGTGAAAATATCATGTCAGTACACTTTAAGTCAAGTGCATGGCTTGCCCTTAAGTATCTCTCCCACTTTAAAGGGTCCCTGAAACGGTTTGGATAAATTTTGTAGACGCATAGGGTGCAGCTACAGTAAAACATTCACACCACAATTTAAGTGAAGCGTCTCATATTAAGAGAGCTATGGATGATTAACTGTTACCCTTTTCCCTAGTCATGCTTTTTATTAACTCATTCACCGAGTGATCGGGGCTAAGCTCAGCTGTCTCTGGCTCTGTGTCATGATGCGACGTCATGTCGTCTACTCCTGGTTGTCTTGGAGCCAGCGCCTCTCCACTAGTCCCCTGGCTGTCGATCCCCCGCAAGAACTATCCAAGCAGCGTGCATTGGGAGCATTCCGTGGCAGCACCAAGTGTGTCTGGTATTCAGGTAACTGCAGGTGAACTGGGAATTTTGACGAATGGGTGGAGAGCTAAACTAAAGCCTCTCTATACTACTACATCTGTGGTGGAGGGGCTTTAGCGTAAACATGGACGGCCTGCATGGTGCAATAATCTGGTGGCACAGAGCTTAACCAGCCGAACATAGAGCTACTGTTGCTGTAACCAAGTGTCAAATATTTTAAGCATTTGATGTGTTCACGATTACGCCCCTGCCATATAAGCTGTTTTTGTCTGGTTGAGCTCCGTGCCTTCACCGTGCAGGCCATTCATGTTTGCATGTCCGCTCATCCGGTAAAACGCCCAGTCCGCTTGCACTTGTGTTTACCCTGGTTTAGCCAAAACCAGACACATTAAAACTCTATTCTGGTAGTAACCCTCCAGCGTGAAGTGATGGCTGCAATCACATAGATGCTGGTGTGAATCGGATACCTACAGCCCAATGCGCTGCAGCCACTCCGCTTGCATGTTGCCCTGCAGAGGGACATAGTGTCGCAACTTGACATGTTGCTGATCGCTAGATTTGCAGCCCACAACATAACAAGGTCGATCCATAGTGCTCGCAAAAAGAAAGCTTGAGATCAACACTGACCACGCAGCTCCTGTCAGCAAGGAGAACATTGTAACACAAGCAGATGACACTTGCTTTGTGTCGGAAGGGCTTGAGTGTTGGGATAAATTTTAACGCGATAGCGTTAAGGAGCTCGTGTCGCAGAAAAGCCGGTGTCGTCGGCGTCGGGTGTCGGCGGCGTTGACCGTGAGCGATAAATCACGGCAGGCGCTTCATAAATAAAAAGCAACTTCCAAGATTGGCCCGGCGGGAATCGAACCCAGGTCTCCGGAGTGTGAGACGGAGACGCTACCACTCAGCCACGAGTTCGATGCTTCCAAGCGGTGCAAACGCGCCTCTAGTGAATGCGGTGTTGCCTTCGAAACCAGCCGTGGAAAGTTATACTGCGGTGTATATCGGTAATTATGAACATGTAACGTACAGAAGTCACAATTACACGAGTTGCGAAGTGCGTTTCCGCTGCATTTCTTTTGCGCTTTCCGCACACGCAGAGCCATCTTGCGGCAAACACAGAAGACCCCCTCCTCTCAATGTACGGCGCTGCCCCGACAGGAGGCGCGCCGCGCGCGCATTGGGACCGCTGCCAGGCGCGTCGCGGGACTCCCTCTCCCCTGACGACGCTTCGCCGGGCTCCCGGTTTAGATTACTATCTATCTCTCTGCCCGTGCCGATCACGACGTTTGGCTGGCGTAGATCGTTTCCCCTCCGAGACACCGAGTTCTTTGGTTCGTTTCGTTCGCTCAGGCGCACGTTTCGTTGTCGCGCCGAACGCTGCGTTGCTCGACGTTCACCGCGTGATAGGTGGGCGCTAAGTCCGATGCGGGGCGCATCGTAAGTGATTGCTGTGCCGTAGCGCATTGTCTTATACCCCTTGGCAGGTCGACGGGAACGCTGTCGCGTCCCACTCTTGAAGGCGAAGCTTAAGCGTCCTCCAATTTTTTCGTTGTGTATTCACTTTCTCTTATTTTTTTTTATAGAAACAAATTAACCAACATTCCAACTGTTACAAAGAGCATTTGTTCATTATAAAGTTAGAAAAGTTATCAATGACGCGACCTGGGTAGCCAGTCAGTTATTTCGCCCAACTGACGTCAATTGGGGTCACTATGTCAGTCGGGAAGAAGCGGCTGAAAACTCAGGGGAGCGGTGCCGCTGCAATCAGTAGCGATGCACATTTTTAAGACCTTATAGTAAATTGCATGCTTTATGCAGAGCACTTAATGTGTCACTTAATGATCAGAAGAACGTACCCTAACGACTCGGTGTGTTCATACAATATCCTCAAAATCGTTTCAGGGTCTCTTTAAGACGTGGCAGTGGTGGTGGTTCATGTGTTTTACTATATTTATGGTAGTGGAAGTCTTCACTCAAGTATACGATTTAGGAAAGGAAGTAATTGGAGTTGTAGTGACATCATTTTTGGAGACTGAAAGGAAATGACCGCTAGACACCATGTTTAGTTGCCGTTTGTCAGCATTCCTTGTGTGTGGTGTGTTCAGCAGTTGAATGCAATGTACAGTGGGGGCATGGGCATATAGAGTAATCACTGGCAACAAAAGTTTGTTAAATAAAAAATAAACTGTGTACTTCATTGTACAGATGTAGGCTGACTGCTCGTGGTAGCTTACGATGATGATGCGTATAATGTGCTTCATTAGTGTTGACTCGGAAGTCGCCATTATTGTTGCACCTGGTGAGGTCAGGTGTCGAGCCTTAGGGATGGTGCTCTGTATTGCTGCTAAAGAGATGAATCAGCTGAGCTAAAGTGAATTAAGTTTTCATATGTATGATGCTTGCACTGCATATATCATTGACACTCTACCTGAGCAAGAAGAACCTGTTTGTTAATACTTAGATTGACAGAAAGCTGAGCTAGTTGGTAAGGATTCATTATGCAAAAAAGAGGTGAGGCGTGCAGACAGGACACAAGAGTAGAGAAGTGGACAACACGAACGCCGACTATCAACTGAAGGGAGCACTGAGGTGAAAAAAGAAAGAAGACACAAAACTCACCTGCGCAAGCTCAGGAATGGTATCACCACATATCAGTCGGGTACATGTGCCGGTCTACGTGAGAGATAACTGTTAAGGCACTTAATCTCTTCCTTATGTGAAGTAATCGAAGGCTGACTCACGCACGCACTTCCAGCATTATAGATATGCCATGCCTCTACCATAAGATGCGTATCTTCCTTCTTATACCTGTACAATATCGCGCATTCATCTAACTCTGGCGTGCAGTTACAATCTTGGCAATGTAGGGAAAGATACTTAGTGGTACTTTCTAGTGGTCAAAACATGTTCTGACATGATTTTGTTCCATCTTGCATTTTTGTCTGTGTCACTGTGTTGATACTGGTGCTTATGTGGCAGTTTTCTTTATATTTCAGTCAGTTCGTGCCTTGATGTCGGACTTCCAAACACCAGCCCGACACATGTACCGGTGTGCACACATTTTCTTCACAGAAAGTAAGTGTTTGAAGCCCTCTGCTGGCGCAATTCAACAATAATTTTAGATTCATTTTGTATCCTTTATATTATGTAGCATCCTTCACCTTGACCACATTGCTGTGTGCTTTTTGTTTCAGAATGCCCAGATGACCTGTTCACAGATATATGCAAATCACCTATGGCAAAAGTAATAAAGACTTTGAAAGAAGTCAACATTGCTTTTCTGCCATATGAAAGTCAGGTGGGTGCTTTGGTGGTCTTTGTCCAGTGCTGTGTATAGTTGAGCTTCATCTGTGTGACAAAGTATCCTTGAACTCAAAATTATACTGTCACTCTTAGTGCCTCTTCTGTACCTTTTCATATTCAGATAAAAACAAATGAACCTGTGGCACACAGCAGCCAGATATAAGAAATGTGAATTTTTCTACCCCAGCAGCAACCATGGCTGCAGAGGTGCACTTTTGCTAAAGTTAATCCTAGTGAGGGCTCTAATATTTGTTGCATTGTACAGGTGTTGTATAAACCTTTTTATTTCTCATGGGTAACATATTATGCCCCATATTCTCATCTGGAAAATAGTCTACAAGCTTTAAAGTGACTGTGCTATGAGGCAATGAAAAAAAATGTAGCTGAAAGTATTGGCTCGTACCTTTAAATTTGGTCTTCACTGGAACTAAACATTAAGTATGTGTCAAGCTATGACTATGGCTGACCACTGGGCGTTGCCGTGCTAGCTTTACAACACCTATACACTGTAATTCATGTCGCATAACAGTGCAAGGTTTGTCACATACGCTCTTATTCTAGTCTTGGAAGTAGTAGATGTAAATGATATCTTGTGGCATTGTCAGCATTTACACTGCATTTGGTGTGATGTGACAGATTTCAGAACTATTGAGTATTACTGTACTTTAGTCATGACTGTATGCTGGTGCTGCATCCTGCTGGCTTTTTCATGTTTATTTTGCTTAGTCGCTTGCTTTAATCATTTGTTTGGTCTCTTGTCCAAGGTAAAATGCACCATATTTTTTAACTCTTTGCACCAACACAGGCATTTCCTGGTTGCAGCTGCGGTTGCATGTGGTAAAAGTGCTGTAAAGATGCTGTACAGTAATTTGGCACTAGAGTGGGAGCTATGAGGTATACACTGGCGCTTAAGACAGCGCTTGAGATGCTGCTCGAGACCAAGCAGACAACGCTGCGATACACAGGGGCTTGCACATTCTTCACGTGATTGCTTTCCTGAGTGGCTGATGTCAGCTGCAGTGTAGGCAATCTGGCCTAGTTGAGTACATTGTAGCGGCAGTATCAGCTCACTACTCTAGTGTATTGTGTTCTTAATTATTTTACCTTTATTCCCTCTTTCTTCGCGACATGTCTTATAAACAAATACAAACACAATGGAGCTCGAATGGAGTGCCTAGGGTAACAGGCACTAACTACATTGAGGAATTCGGCTCATTATTCTGTGGTCAGTAACCATTATACAAATGAAAGAACTGGGAAGTTCAAAATATTTTTACTTCTATTAAAAATAAAATTATGCTCTAATCAACATGTGGCTTGAGAGCGTGGGTGCCATTTTAAAAAAATCTGAAAATGAGCAAAAATTAACTCTGGATCGTGTAATGTTAAGGAGGTGCACTCGCATCAAAGCCCTTTTTTTTGTATGTTAAATATTCTAAACTTACAACAAACTGAAAATGAATCGTATGTATGTTACAATGGACACCATACAGGGTGTTCTTTTTTTTAGCTGCACCAAATTTTTTAAAGATTGCCTATGGCAGATAGCACAATTCTAACTCTTTATTTATATTACTCTGTGAGGTAGCCATTACTTCTATGAGAAATCAAAATGTTCAATTGAATAATTGATGTAATCACATTGCATTTCGACGGACACTTTGAAAATTAATATCTCTGAACTGGCGCTATCCATAAAGTTCATTCCAAGTGGATGCGCTATGTGAACTCAGCAGCTATAATTCCTAGATTAAAATATGTGGCGTGAAGCAATGTTTAAAAAAGTTAGCATAATTATGTTAATTATTCATTTGAACGTTTTGCTCTCTTGTAGAAGTGACGGCCATCTCAGCGAGTAATTTAGATCAAGGGTTACAATTGTGCTATCTGCATTGGGCAATTTTTAAAAAATTTGGTGCAGCTAAAAAAAAAACACCCTTTATACAGTGTTTATGTATATAATGCATTGGGGACATGTTGCAAAGATTTCAGCAACTTGACACTTATGCATCATGTGGTAATAGAATATTAGTTGCTAGGCACCTTCCTTTATTGAATGAGTGGTGGAAGGTTCAACCACCTCGTGATCCTTGGCGTTGTCAACCTTTTTCAGAAAGCATAATTTCATTCAGGTCACAACTGCCTTGCTTGTCTTTTCTGCCTCATGTAGCTTTCTTAGCTCTTTCCCTACCATGCCCATTGGGCATTGTTGGCCTGCTATCGATGGTTTGAAACGGCACTTTGGCGACCTTCTGCGCTGCTTATAAACACGCTGTGCTATCGGACGTAAAAAATAACTATTTTTTTGTTTTCTGAGCAGTCTGCTTTTTTCCCCGCCAGGCGGGGATTTTTAAGTGCGCTGTGAAGTTTTCGTGATCGTCAAAGTAGAAAGCAGAAATGACCGCCTGATAGTTTGAAATGCTGCTTTGGACACCTTCGGTGCCGTTCATGGACACTGCACCATCGAATGGGAAGGCAGAGAACTATATTTTTGTTTTCTAAGCAATTAGGTCTTTTCCCGCCAGGCGTTAATTTTTGAACGTGCTCCGAAGTTTCGCGATTGTTAAAGTTGAATGCGAAAATTGACGCCTCTGGTAGTAGCGCACGTGCTTCGAAAGATTGCAGGTCTCGTGATTCTGCTGTGTCTGCAGCTGATTTTATCTATGGATTGAGCAGCAGCGACTGCTCAATCCATAGATTGAGCAGTCGCAATCCAGCTCTGAGGATGCTGCCTTTTCCTCGGGCTTTGAGAGGGACAACGACATGAACCAGCCTGGACCATCAGCAGCCGAAGCCCGGCATGCCCAACTGTAGTACTTGCAGTTAAATTTTTGTAGTGGAATACCTGTTCAATGAAAAATTTTGATTTTTTTTGGAGATAGTGCCTATAAGATGGCAATAGATTTTGTAGATCATACATTTTTGTTCCATTTCTTTCTTAGTAGTTGCAAGCAGGTCTTTACAAATTCTTTTCAAGTTTATTCCACAATCTTGATTGTGACAATTTATATCTCTTTTATGCCATACATCTCATTAATAAAACTGATATGCATGAAAAATGCATTCATTCTGCTTTTTGTTTATATGTTACATAAAATATTGAGTGCAGTAGTTCCTTAAGAAAAAAAAATCTGGCGTTTTCCCCATGGTAGGGAAAGAGTTACGCTCTTGACTAGGATGGTAAACTCTTGACTAGGATGAAGGGACTGCCCACAGTTATCATTCTCCTGATTGACAAGTTGGCATCTCCTGCTGGAGCAATGTACGCTTTGATCCAATTGAAACACTTATTCTCTATATTGGGAAGAAAGGGCTTCTTTTCTCATATGGTTTGTCATTGCAAATGCACTCCTTGCAGGTCTTCTCTCTGGACTCTCCAGAGACATTCCAATTCTACTACAATCCAAACCGCATCAACGAACGCACTTCCAACCTGGAACGCATTGCGGAGCAAGTGGCAACATTGTGTGCAACACTGGGCGAATACCCATCTCTGCGGTACAGGAGGTAAGATTCAGTGTACCTTTTACAGTAACTGGTGTTGGCTAAAATATGCTTGTTTAGTATTTTTTTACTTTGAGAACTTATTACAGGGATACATTCTTGAGCACACATTCAAAAGTTTTGACAAAAGAAAAAAAAATCCTGGGAGATCCACATGACCTTCAGCTGCTACACATCACAGCATTTAGGCAGCAGATACTGTGATGATATATAGATGATTGCACATTGGCATATGGTATGTGGTTATTCATAGCCCATCCTTAATGAGCCCTTCCATGGCACTGGAAAAAAACTTGGCTGAATGGCAGTGAAATTCACTATGGGGCAGAAACATGAAGCTTTGCTTGTCTTCGGCTGTGACACTTGAGGGTGGCAACATCTGGAAGTGCATTCTGTGGTCACCAGTGGTGCACCACTGCTGAGGTCGGAGAGTACTGGTGAGGAAGCCAGTGGTGCCACTTCCCCCCGCCACGAGACATTGTGCAGGACAAGGGTGAGAGCAGGGGGCAAGTAGGCTTTTCTGTTGTAGACGGTCCAAGTGATGCACAGTGCTGACACCAAATGTGACATTAACATTTCACCCCTACCATTTTTTACAATTCTATTGCAAAATGCAAAATTTTTTGCGCTTGTTTACAATTGCCATATTGACACCAATACTTTTGCAATGTTTTATTTCTGTCCAGTTTGCAAAACTGGTTTCAGTAGAATATAAGTACAGTTCACAACCAGTTTTTCAGAACCTTATTTTTTCATACCTGCTTGGTTATTCCGACCTACCCACTGCAGTGCCATCCACTTATAAAACCAATGTATACAGGTGGCCGAAATTTTGGCTGTGAATATTTCATAATTAAGCTCCATAAATAATTCTTTTTGTCTGTGGCCCAGATCATTCTCGTTGTGATTACAGAACAGAGTGCGTGTTCAGTGTCCCTGCAGACTAAAGTGAAACTTTTTTAACAAAATACACATCTTGGTCAGTCAAGCCATTTTTACTATTTTTAACCTACTAATTTCAATATTTTTTTAGCTTCGACTGTAGTATTCTTTCAGGTTTTAAGGTTGGCTGGTCTGACAGTTGCTCAGTGTGGAAAGGAACTGGGGAGACTCTCTTTATTGGGCACTGTGGTTGCCTGATGCTGCACCTTATCGTTTTGCATCACTGGTAAAAGAGAAAACTGAACTTCAAAAGTGTTTTATAGATTGTGAATCATGTCTACACTGTTTATGGATTTTGGGGAAAGGGAAGTGCATAATTTATTTGAGTTGGCTGAGGGGTTGTCTCTTGGCTCAAGCAAATGGGGATGAAGCACACTATTGAGCATGATATGCAGCATACAAGATTTACTTCATAGAGCATGTGATGTTGGTTATGACAACAATAACTACAATGTATCAGCAAAAAGTACAAATAGACATATAGCGATATAGTGAATATAAAATGAGCACAGAATGCATGCGACCATCTAAGAAAGTGTATGTTATTGAAGTGACCGTGGTGGCTCAAAGGCTTGTTGGGCTGCAGAGAACAAGCATCCAAGGCCAGCTCTATGTCATCATTGCTGCAGTTGAATGAGAGTGAACTGTAAAAATACTTTACTAAAGTTTCAAGGTTTCTCATATGTAGCCTTAGGATTTAAACATGGGTGGTACTCGAAACACTGAAGTACCCCACAAAGCCCAAACGCCATTCGATATCAAAGAAAATTAGAACAACTTGGTCACCTTTATTTCTGTCCATGTAGAGTACATTCTTATCAAAAATTGAAATGTTGAGTTAAAATGAATTAGTTATTGTTTTTGTGGAGCTATGTACAAATGAAAGTTTACTTAAAGGGACAATAAAGTTTAATATTAAGTCAATGTGGACCGTTGAAATACCATCCCAGAAACCTCGAAACGCTTGTTTCATGCAAAGAAGAGACTTATGCATTCTGAAGTGTCCATGTACCTCTAGCGCAGTTCAAATCGCCCACCCTCCAATTGAGGAGTGGTGACATCATGGTCTCATAGTGACGTTGCGCCGTCGGTGAGTAAAATGGCGCCCGCAGACAGCACTACGGATTTTCTGCGCAAAATGCAAACATGCGGCCAGAAACAGAGCCAAGACAGAGCCGACAGCAGCGCGAAAGCGGAACTATGGTGGCTAGCAGAAGGGAAAGCACGCGATGATAAGCTGGTTCTTTAATTTATGACTCCAACTTCGACACTCGTTGCAATGGACGACCCTGACGACACATTGGCTCGCAATGCTGGGCTCGACTTTAGCGATTTAAGCACGGATGAACGTGACCTGCTGCTGAGGGCTCACGCTGCCGGCGTCGTTGCGTACTACTACGATGGCAACTGTATGTCATGTCTGTACATATTTGCACATTTGTAGCTTTTCCTTTGTGAAAACCAAATGCCCTACTCACAGCCCCGTCTTCGACCTGCAGTTGTTCTTGCGCTTCGGAGAATGCAGGCAAGACCGACGGAACAGCACTAAGAGAAAGCATTGCTTTGAAAGGCATTCCACACGACTTCAGTACGTCAGCGTTGAACTCGTAATCCTCTGGAAGAAAGTGTGGCGAGCACACTATGCAATTTTCGGCTCTTCGCCAAAGCGCTGTGGCAGAGGTACGACACTTTACCACTTCGAACGGAGTGGTTCACTCGTTGGCACACAGTGATAAGTAACGTTGGATTCGCTGCTGCAACTGCCCTTGGCCAAGTTCCGCGGACCGTTCGCGCATCCCACGACATCACATGGACGTGGCATTCTCGCTGCTTGTTCCAAATGCAAGTTTCGCGAGCCAGCAGAACCAGCACAGCACGACGCGATAACGAAACGACTGAAACTTCGAAGCGCGCGTGGTGCAGAATCTAGCGAAAATGAAACCTTTTGACCACCCGCACTACTGAAGGGTAACGTCAAAATGTTATTTTTTCTTAGAATCGAATAGAAGTACACAAGCAGCATTTTTTTCCATCTTATAATCTAATGAAATGATCTTTTTAGGACGAGTAGTTGAGTACCAGTGACATAAACTATGATGAGGAGTGCCTTCGCCATAGGGCTAGTACCGGAATGTCACTGGGGGGTCTCAAATGGTGTCATGCATTTACCTCAATTTCTCGGTTACTAAAGCTCTGTTCACGATTATATTGATGCCTTAGACGTTCTAGAGTATTGCTTTATCACTTAAACTTGACTTTATAGTAACCTTTAGTGTCCCTTTAAGTGTGTCAATAACACTGGTGGGTTTTGCATTAACTTTATCATGCTGAAATCAGCATTTGGAGGTTTCAAATTGAGCAAATGAAAAATGATGTTGGGTGTTGTGGGGTTATTGAAACATAAGTGCTTGACAATAATTGCCTTGTAAAATCAAATTATGTAGTGGATGCCTTTCTTTTTCATCTTTTCTAAAAACATGGGGGGAATAGGAAGGGACAGAGGGGATTCAAAAATTAGTAAAGCATATTTATATTTTGCACAGTGGATGATACAATTTAAAAGCATTTGGGGGTAAAATTGCACTCTACTAAGTGGTATGTAAGCAAGCTGCATGTTGGAAGTTACCACTACTACTTGGGTGCTAAAGCAGTGACTACTGAGGAAACAAATATGATTAGATGCACATTAGAAAGTAAGGTTGGTTTTTGGTAATGTAAGGTTGTAAATGACCACTGATTTCTCTCAAACTGGGAACTGAATATATTGAATGAACTGAATATAGCTAATGTTAGCTAAGCTCTTAAAAATAAAATATAGAATATACGAGGACGCAACCAATGGTATTCTGTCAGCAGTGACGTACTGCACCGGGAGTACTTAAAAAAATTGAACTATCAACAAATATATGTGGTTAATAATGAACTTTTTAAATATTGAATTCAGGGCATGAATATTGATAGAAAAGTAATAATTGTGTTTTAAAACACCCGATTCAGTTGTTTTCAGTATGTTATGTGTCTCATAATTATTTTTTTCTCATCATTGTTTCAGTTAGTTTTTTTACCTCTTTGAGGCAGTGTCAATTGTAATGTCCTGCCTACCACTCGTTCCTCTCGCTTTCATTTCTTTTTATTTCTTCTTTTTGTCGTGTACCTATGGTAACCTTTTGAGATTGACGTCTGACAAAGGTGCCCGAGAGTTACAAAGGGGTGTTGATTGGATGGGCAGGACATGTTAACTGCAACGTCCTCATTTCCTAGATGACCTGGAAGGGTGTGCATGTTTGCGTAAGCTTTTGCTGGCAAGTAATGGTTAGATGCAATCTCCCACTGTCTGGCACCTATGGGCTGTCACATTGGCTGTAACCTCATTGCTGATGTAGCATAGGGCAGAAAAAGGAGGGGGGGCCTCAAAAAGCCACAGAAGAGAGCAAGCTATCTATATTGTATGAGATTGTAGGCCCCCTGCTGTTTGTGGTAGTATAATATTTGGCTCGCATGTTCACTGCACCATTGTCTTCAGATAGGGAATGTTTTCTTGCTATGGTCAAAAACGGTTTCACTGCCCCTTTAATGTCGAGTAAATTGAGAGAAGTTTGAATGTATTATAAAAACAGTTTGTGCTCAGTTAGTTCACTGTAGGTTAGCTCAAAAGAAAAGCAGTAAGTGTCATTTACAGTGGTTTAGTATATCATATCAACAAAGCTCCCTGCAGTAGCTGTAGATGCAGCAGAAAATACTTTCATGCAGGAAAGACTTCATAGAAAGAGGCAGGTGCTTCTGAATAAGATGGGGCATGCTGAGATGTAAACTTGAAGCCGCAGTTTTCTTTGTACCACGCATGCTTCGTAAGTTGTATGTCGTACAATTCAACCGTGAGTGGAATGTTCAGAAATGCTGGGAACAGCAAACTGTTCTAATTGAATGGCAAAAAGTGTTTGTGTTTCAAAGGTTGAGTATTCCTGTAATCCTAGTAGACATCAGTCATCATAATTATACTTAGTATTCCTTTGAGATATCTCTGCATTGCTTCACCTAAAACTGCCATTTTTGTGTGTTTGCATGTGCCTGTGTGACCACTACCTCAGCAGGAGGTCTGGCTTGTTGCATCTGACATATCTTCAGTGTAAATTTAGTATTGGTGGCTTCATTTTTCAGTGATTTTGATCACAACGTGGACCTGGCACAGATGTTGTATCAAAGACTGGATGCATACAAGGCAGATGAACCGACCATGGGAGAAGTAAGTGGTTTCTATTTTGTGCAGTAAATGCAAACTTGTCCTGGTATTAACATCACAGAACTAAGCTTTCGGGCTTAATTCTGATATTTTAATATTGGCTTGTCAACTGGTAAATCACAATTCCACATCTCAGGTTGTGTTTTTTTCAACACTTTCTTAGCTTTCAGAACTAAGCTTTGGATGACTTTTATATCCACTGGCAATAGTTGTAAAAGGAAACTGATAGTCTGGGTACAGTTAGCACCCAGACTAACAATAGATGGCACTTACAATAGAACTTCATTCATACGTTTTGGAAAACCTGCGAGAAAAACATGCTAACTGCGAAAACGTACGATCCGAAATAACTAAAAAATTTTGACAGACTCAACTATTGGGGACATTTATGTAAGGTGAAGCGTTGCGCAGATTCTTGCGCCAGACGCCGATCTTCACTGAGCTGGTGGTGCTCCAGCGGCCTGAGATGTGTTTTGTTGTTTTCGTATTGCGTGGTGTTTCAAGAGGGCGATGCAAAACTGAAACGAAATCTAGCTGGTGGGCGACGCCAAATACTGCCGAAACGAAACGTGATGCCCACATCATGCCGCCTGCAGCAGAGAACAGCGGCAGGTTTGGATTATTGTCTACTAAAGTGTGCAGTATGCTATCAATGGCACTATGCACCACGCGCTGTAAAACAGATAGGTGAAGATGCTTATCGCTAGAGGTTTGGTGGTTAGAGCTGTGAAAGCGGGGTGCGATGACCCAGGCGGAGATTTGCTCGTACTGAAACAAGAAACTGTGCGTGTCGTTTCAACGTGAGACGGGCGGCTATATGTTCTCCAATGCGCACGTCTCGCGCCTTTTCTTGTTCACATGTTCTCTAGCAGCTAGAAAACGTATACAATCACAGTCTGTAGTAGGAAACAACGGTGAGTTTTGGTTATTGCCCATTAAAGCATGCACTTTGCTTCTGATGGCACCACGCGCTGTGAAACAAATAGGCAAAATGCTTACTGCAATAGGAATGGCGGTGATAGCTGTGAATGCCACCTGCGACGACCCCGGAGACTATTTGCTGGTACCAAAATGAGAAACTGAGAAACGGGCAGTTGAGTATCAGGGTGAAGCTGCTGCGGCAGGCAGCTATATACTGTTTTTGATTGCGCGTGCCTCGTGCATTTCCTTGTTTACATGGAGTCTAGTGGCCGGAAAATGTATCGTACTATTGTAGTTTGGTGACGTACACAACGTTCGTGCTGAAAAATCGTGTTTTGCGGGAACGTATGAACCGGTAAAAAATGAATGTAACTCTATTGGGTCATTTTTTTTGTGTTCCCGATTGCGAACGTTGGCATAGAGAAAACATGCATTATGGAAATGTATCAACGAGGTTCTAATTTATTTGTTTGCATCTCTTGCTTTCAAGACATACCCGCTGTTTTGTCTTTCATGGCACTGCGGGGAATCGGGTCACTTTCAGATACACTGGGCACTGCCTCAAAGTGTGTTGATACACATACATATTGAGTGCTGTGCAGTCTCCTGCAAAAAAGTAAAAGGCTAGCCAGCCCTTAATGGCAATGACCGACTCCTCTTCTTTTTTTGCAGTAGAGTGCATGACTAGGCCCCAAGTTCGTAAAATATGCTGAGTAATAATGTCTTTTTGCCTTCCATCTTGCATTAAACAGCACATTTTTATTTGTGTTAGTTTTTGGTAAAGCAGTTTTTTGCACAGTTTCCTACCTAGTAATGTCTTCACACATAATGTGATCCATGCTGTGATTTCTGAAAGGCACAAGAAGCAGTGCCTTTGCTCAAACAGATTTGGGCTAGTTTACAACTTTACACATGCTGAATCCAAATTTATGCAAATAAATTCGGTTTGCAAAAAAAAAGATTTGCTTTGTCTCCAAAGCCTTCCATTGGAAATCTTCTGATGGTGAAAAGATGTCAGACAAGTTTCAAGCAACTTCGGGCAATTCTATACAGACAAATTCCTGAAGCAAGGAAAATTGGCAATAGCAAAGTCTGTTAAAAAGTTGTTGGGATCTAAAAACAATGTACTGCTTGTCGGTCTTTGCTGTTCCAAGTTAGCTGCTGTTTTTGTGCCGAGTCTAAAGGTAAATCATCCATAATAAAGTGCATATGTATCCCACAAAAACCGTGTGTTCAGGACGAGCTTTAAAGGAAAACAAAGGCATATTATTTCCCCCTCAATGTTGTGTCCACTGGTTCTTTTACAAATTTTAATGTTCACAGTCTGGCAGGTATGAAGTTGTTGACATGCACTGGTGAGACACCGTAATGAAGTAACTAGATGGTCATTCCATGTGATATCACATAAATATGTACGTCCTAACCACTGTCGTGTATGTTTTATTTTTTGTAAGTTATTTCCACTGTTAATTTTTAAAAAATGTTTCTTTTCATGTGGATATTTTGCATTATGTTTGTGGACCGTTTACTGAAAAGTGGTTCTCCTGGTGCTGCTGCATGCCCCAGCCACCCCTCCTGTAGAAACAGCAGAAGTAGCCTGGATGCATTTCAATGTTGGACAGAAAATAACTCAACGTCAGCATATTGAATTATCCTTGCAAAAACCTCACAATTCTTATATTTTCAGTAGCATAAGTTAAGAAAAGCTTACTTTTCTTTCATTGCTGCTGTATCTACATGGAACTGTAGATGTCTACTTTAGCACAATAAATTATGAGGCAAACTCAATCTGAGAATCCTACATTAAAGTGCATAGTTTTATCTACATGGTACTACTGAAAATAGAGAAAAAAAAATACCTACATGAAATTTAAGAAAAATAGCGCCCCTTAGTTACCTTTCTTCTCATTCATTGCATAGCGAGGCATCACACACTACATGATGCCAGCAGTCAGCTGGATGTGCCACATTCGTTGTCATGCCCATGAGTGGTGCTGGCTCCCTGGGTTTACATCTTCTACACATACATGAATACCCATGAATGTGGATATGGGAATAGCTCTCATTGTAGCCGAATTGGTAGAGTAATGCATGCATAATTCAGAGGGTGTGGGTGATGCTCCCACTCGCCACTTGTGGCAAGTTGTTTTTGTCCACTTTCATTTCCCTTTTACCTTATTTCTGCGCTCCAATTAAAAACAGCAAAATAGTTTCCCCTGTGCTTTCCTTAACTTCATTGTCTGTTGGCTTCATATGGTTTTGAGAAAAAGAAAAATTGGGCCCCTGAGTTATCCTTCTTCTCAGAGTTGAAACCATGGCTCTTCAGCTCCCTAATAAATTTCTGCGTTAGGTTGATTCCATGCATATTGGTAGTGCAGTTGACTCTCGTTACAACAGACCCTGATAATCCCCCCAAAAATGTCTGTTTTATCCAAAACGCCTCACTTATGAAACTTTGGTCGCGATGTGTAACAGTGTTATTGCAAGGAGGGAGTGACAAACATCCAAAGGGAACAGACAAAAAAGTTGCAGTTTCACCCGAAAGGCGAAGTGTTGATTGCGATAGAAAATTAGTAGACAGCTATGGGAAGTAAGGATAGTAGTTTTGTCGGCCATATAAAGTTGTAAACATTAGCTTACTAACTAAATTGACAAGCACCGTGTCACGCGCGCACAAGTAAACGTGAACACATTTTGCTCGATGACCCTGGAAAGTCGCTGTCAGAACATTGGAGTGAGGAAGCGCGGCAGCAACAGCGAGCGAATTGGCCTTCGTGCTGTCTCGCGCTTCAACGTGGGCTAAACATTGAAAGCACAGCACATATGAAGCTAGCGGCACCAGGCACACTTGGTTGACATAGCAGATTGCCTTCAATATAGGACGCCCGCGCGCCCACTTTGTCCGCATCATAGATCGCTTTCAAGATACGGTGCCCGTGCGGGCGCGCCATTAACAGTAGCCACCAGAGCTGAACTCCCCTCTCCCTCGCCTCCCCCCTGTGCCTCGCGCAGGATTGACGGTGCGCTTCTGCCCCACTTTCCTCCCTCTCTCACGCACATGCTATTGAGCCATGATCGTTGGCTGACACTCGCAAGTCAGTTGCTAGCCCATGTCAACACAGCAAAAGTCTATTTTATATGCCCGATTTCGACAAAAATTGCCGCTAATTTTGTCTGCTATAGCCGATAGTCCATTCTAGCATGGTCCATTAAAAGCGAGATTCGTTGCATCAGTGAAATAGGTAGAGCAAACTAAGGTTGAAATATGGTCCGTTATATCTGAAAGTTTTGTACACGGGTCCGTTGTAACAAGCGTAGCATGTAATGCTTTGTAGTGATCTGCACAAGAACCACAACACTGCCGTTCCTATATTCCTATTATCTCACTGTATTACTATATTTCAATGACAGAACTGGAATAAACAAGAGTACCTCAAATACCCCGCACATGTATCGGGAAGAATAGATGATGTCCTGAAGATATGCCAGTTTAAATGCCGTATTAATGTTTTCAAATATGCTTTCTGTCCTCATACTATAGTAGAGTGAAATTCGTATCGTCACTGCACCATCCTCCTCTTTTGTTACACTGCTGCAAGAACATGTCTTGCTATATGACAACTGGACAACTGATCACCTATGATTTGTAAAACAATAGTGTTCGTATGCCTCTCCAGATCGCACTTACGAGGGACATTCCAAACATAGGTTTCCTAATTTATTTTCACACAGAAACTTTATTGCTAAAATAAAATACACCATGGCATCACAAACTATACACCGTGCACTATTTGTCCACATAGTTGCCACCGATATTGAGACATTTGTAATAGCGTGCAATCAGTTTCTTTGAAGAAACCACTCAGATAAAACTCCTGAAACGCAAGGAATTGTCTCACAGCCTGCCCCACCTCTGCATTGGTTTAGAAGTGACGTCCCAGGAGTGCAGCTTTTAATGCAGGGAACATGTGCTGTCAAGAATGGCGAGTTGCGCAACAAGATTGCCACCTTGCCACCCGATTACGACAAGGGGTGCAAGACGCGCACCTCTCCCTCTCCGTCGCTGCAGCTGGGAGGCGTTCAAAGAAGCGGCCTTTGCGTTGGAATCCGCCGCCTTCCTCCAGCCCCTTCGACATTGTGACGGGACTAGTTCGGTGCGTGAACAATGATTCCGGAGTTCCCCAACGCGGAGCTGATTTGAAACGCTGGACAAGCTGCCGTGGGGACGACGTATTTTGAGCGTCTCACGCTTCGGCCTAGCACGGAACAACGAGCGACCCTCGATCAGTGCCGATAGTTTCCTGGAACGGCACCCCGCGCGGTTGCCTCTGTGTACAGAGCGCGGTTGCCTTTGTGTACGTAAACTGATCTTCAGAGCAGCTGCGAGTTGGTGATGTGTAAACGAACAGTCGCCGCGTCGCGTCGTAGGACCGGCGGATCGAGTGTATAAAAACTGTGGTTGTGCGAATGCTGAGGACACACTTCTCTTGAGCAGTCATGTTAGACTGAGTCACTTCTCTCATGCAGTCCTGTTGGACTATTACTCTTTTTCTCAAGCAGTCATGTTAGACTGAGTTAATTTCTGTAAATAAACCCCTTTTCCTCGTTCTCGATGAGAAGCAGTTCTTCACTTCATCAACGATCTCAGCGTAAATAAGTTGGACGACGGCATGGGCCAGCTACCTTCGAATTCATGCCGTACTCCAATCTTGGCAAAGGACCACGGACGATGGGATTGAGCCCCCAATCCTGACAACTGGCTGACAGCGGTGAGATGGACTTTGCGACATGGTGCTGTATCTGCGGTGAGTGCTTGGTTTTTGCTTTGACTCTCTAGGCTTCATTTTGTGGTTGTTCTGTTTAGAACAGTAGGGAAGCTAGATTGTTGTGTGTTAGCTAGGTTGTGTTTTCCTAGCTAGATTTAGAGAGCAGAATCAAGGCAGTAAAGCAGCAGTCATGGAGTTAAGGACACTGCTGAGAGACGAGTTGTTGATTGTTGGTGAGGAACTGGGCCTAGATGTACGCAAGGAAATGCTAAAATCGGAATTATTGGAGCTAATTTCCAATCAGGCCAGTGAGCAAGATATTGAAATGGGATTGGAACTTCTCAAAAAGAGAGAGAAACGGGAAAAAGAAAGAGAAGAACGAGACAGAGAAAAACGAGAGAGAGAGGAACGCGATAAAGATCGCGAGTTAAGAAAAATGCAACTTGAACTTGAAAACAGACGTTTGGAGTTGTCTCAAGGAAGTGAAGGCGCTCTGGGACGATCAAGTGAGGCAGAATCGTACCGCATGGACAGGCTATTAAAGCCATTTGAGGTCGGGACCGACATAGGCTTGTTCCTGTGCAATTTTGAAAGGACTTGCGAGAAGATGAACTTCGGCCCGAGTACATGGCCACAGCGGTTGCTGTCTATGTTGCCGTGTGAGGCGGCGGAAGTAATCGCCAGACTGAGTGTGCAGGATGCATATGATTATGCAAAAGTTAAGGCTAGTCTCCTGAAGAAATACCGCCTTTCAGCCGAAGCTTTTCGGCAAAGGTTTAGGAGCACAGGCAAGAAAGATAGCGAGGGCTATCCGGAGTTTGCATATAGCTTAAAGGCCAACCTAGTTGAGTGGCTTAAAAGCGCGGAAGCGTACGACAGCAGAGACATGATCATTGAATGCATGTGTCTAGAGCAGTTTTACAAAACCATCCCTCAAGCTGTGAAACTGTGGGTGCAAGACAGAGGTAATGTAAACACTGTGGAAAGGGCGGCTGAATTAGCCGAAGAGTACGCAACCCGTAGAAAATTGAACGCCGAGGAGGGAAACTGGGACGGTCGAAATGGACCGCGGAAACCATTTCCGTTCAAAAGGGGTGCGCAAACTAGACGATCCGAGCCTGTAGACATGGCGGAAAAGCCCGCAGAAAAGAGCGAGGAGAAACTTAACGGAGAAACCGCACAAAAAGAACAGAAAAGAAAATTCGAATCTGTTAGACCAATTCGCTGTTACAAATGCCACAAACTGGGACATATAGCTGTAAACTGCGAGAAGTCTAGCGTAGTTTTTTCCTACGTGGAGGAAAAGGATGAGAATATGGAACTTTTAAGTCCATATCTCCACGACCTGCAAGTTAATGGAAAACCTTGCCGAGTGCTAAGAGACAGTGCCGCCACGCTGGACATTGTCCATCCGTCTTACGTGATGGTAGATGACTTCACCGGAGAAGTAGCGTGGATAAAACAGGTTGTAGAAGAACACAGCGTGTGTCTGCCCATGGCCAAAGTCAAAATCAGTGGACCATTCGGGGAGCTAGAGACTGAGGCTGCAGTTTCCAAATTTTTGTCACTGCAGTATCCCTACATCTTTTCGAATCGTTCGAATCAGTTACTGCGTGACAGAGGGCTCAAACTGGGAGAGGGCATAGTACAGGCATTGACCCGAGGCCAAGCTCGTAAGATCGCGGCGCTTTCGGCTGAAAATGCTCACGCTCCTCCAGCGGAAGCAGAAAAGGGCATAACTTCAATACCCGAATCCGAGCTAGGCCCGAGGGACAAAAGAACAGTTGAGGAGAGCCTGCCAGCTGACCAGCTCAATGAGAGCGTAGCACTAGAGTGTCAGAGTTCTAGCCTGCAGGAAGAGCAAGTAGACGCGCTTTTGACAGTGTTTGCACGAGTTGGGTTTCCAGCCGAAATTCAGGCAGATCAAGGGTCAGTATTCACGAGCGCACTGACTTCCACATTCTTGCAAAAGTGCGGGGTAAAGTTAATACACAGTTCTGTCTATCACCCTCAGTCAAACAGTGTAGAGAGGTGGCATTCGGTGCTTAAGCGAGTTTTGCGTGCGCTCTGTTACGAGCACAAGGAGGACTGGGAGAACTGTCTGCCGGCAACTTTGTTTGCTTTGCGAACGGTTCCACATGAGGCGACAGGGTTCTCACCAGCAGAACTAGTGTATGGGAGGACACTCCGGTCTCCACTGAGAATGTTAAGAGAGATGTGGGAGGAAAGAGGGGAGAGTCCAACCGTGGTTGAATACGTGCTAAATTTACTGGAGCGGCTAAGCGCAACCCAAGAACTAGTCGGAAAGAACATGGCACTAGCTCAAAAGAACGCCAAATTCTATTACGACAAGAATGCGAGGCTTCGTACGTTTAACGCCGGAGACCAGGTAATGATCCTCAAACCTTCAAGAAAGAACAAGCTTGAAGTTCACTGGGACGGGCCCGTTAAAGTGTTGCACAAACTTTCAGATACCAACTATGCTTTGAGAATGCCCGGTCGCAGGAAGGAAGTGAGGATATATCACTGTAATTTGATGAAGCCGTATGTAGAGCGGAGCGGAGTCGTTAACTATACCGTCAAAGAGCCGGATGGCATTGGTACCAAGTTTAAGGAGTATAGGACGACCTCCAACTCTGAAATCGGCCTAGAAGAAGTAGTAGAACACTCGGTAAGCTCGCATGCTCTAAGACCCGAGCAGCTAGATGAGCTAAAAGGGGTGTTAGGGGAATATATTGACAGATTCAGCGATCGGCCGGGTAGAACCGAACTGATAACGCATGAAATTGAGCTGACCTCTGCCGAACCAGTAAGATCAAAACCTTACACGGTGTCTCCAAGACAGAGAGAGATTATGGAGGCAGAGATACAGCGCATGCTAGAGTTGGGAGTTATTGAGCCCGCTGAGAGTGACTACACGTCACCGCTAATACTCGTAGAAACCCCTAACAAGGACCCTCGTCCGTGTGTTGACTACAGGAAGTTAAATGCGATCACTAGGGATCAGCTGTACCCGATACCCAACATTGAAGAACGAATTGAAAGAGTTAGCGCTGCTAAATACATTTCAACTATAGATCTCGTGCGGGGGTACTGGCAAGTTCCCCTTTCAGAAAGTGCCAGCCGCTATGCCGCATTCATCTCGCCTGTAGGCACTTTTCGCCCTCTCGCACTCAGCTTCGGGCTGAAGAACGCGCCGTTTAGCTTCTCTAAGTTAATGGATATTGTCCTAAAGGACTTGCAGGAGTTCGCCTTACCTTATCTTGATGATGTGGCCATTTTTTCCGACAGCTGGGAACAACACGTATCGCACCTCAAACAGGTGTTCTCACGCTTGAGGGAAGCCGGCTTAACGATGAAAGCGGAAAAGTGTAGGTTTGGTTGTTCGCAGGTTACTTATCTGGGCCATGTTGTTGGTCAGGGCATGAGACGGCCGGCTGAGCTGAAAATAGCGACGATTGGAGATTTTTCTCAGCCGCGCACGAAAACGGACGTTCGTTCATTTTTGGGACTTGTGGGGTACTATCAACGGTACATTCCGAATTACTCGCAATTGGCAAGTCCATTAACAGACGCCCTCCGAAAGGGAGCACCGAGTAACGTACACTGGGATAAGGACAAGGAGAACGCTTTCCAAAGTTTGAAAACGCTATTGGTTTCTCGCCCTGTGCTTCGCGCGCCAGACTACACAAAGGAATTCATAGTTCAATGCGACGCAAGCGACAGAGGTATGGGCGTGGTACTTAGTCAGGTCGGCGACGATAACGAGGAGCATCCTATCCTCTACGCCAGCCGTAAACTAAATGTAAGAGAGGAAGCCTACAGCGCTTCAGAGAAGGAATGCGCTTGTTTGGTTTGGGCCGCCCAGAAGTTGTCGTGTTACTTGTACGGAGCGAAGTTCATCTTCGAGACCGACCACTGTCCTCTGACGTGGCTCAATCAAATGTCACACAAAAACGGCCGCTTGCTCCGATGGAGCCTCACTCTCCAAGAGTACAACTTCTCCGTTAGATATAAGAAGGGAAAGTTGCATAGCAATGCGGATGGTTTGAGCAGGCTAATTTGAATTCTGCGTTTGAGGTTCCCGCCTAAATTTTGGGGTTACTAGTGTTAGCTTTTCTTTAGGCGAAGAAAATCCCCTCTCATTTAGCAGAATTCCCTCCATGATTGCTGAATTGGTCAGCAGGAATTTGCTTCAGAAATTGGCATAGTGAAATGTAGCATTTTTTTTTTGTTTCTGCACTTATGTTGTTGTTGTTTTTTTTTTTTTTTTGAAGCCTAGCGTGTCTAAAGTGAGAGCCAATGCACGTCATCTCGGCGCAGAGCCGTGTTGTGGGGTTCATTTTGCAGTTGCCTGTCCTTGTTGGATGTTTTGGGGCGGTGACATCAATGCACAAGTGGTCGCTGCGAGCCAAGACATCAATCCCCCCCTGACCAGCAGCCGTTCTCTTCCTGCCTAGCGGTTGTCAGCGCTAGACAGTCGAGACTTTCCAGCCCATGGAGGCGCTGTCAAGAATGGCGAGTTGCGCAACAAGATTGCCACCTTGCCACCCGATTACGACAAGGGGTGCAAGACGCGCACCTCTCCCTCTCCGTCGCTGCAGCTGGGAGGCGTTCAAAGAAGCGGCCTTTGCGTTGGAATCCGCCGCCTTCCTCCAGCCCCTTCGACATTGTGACGGGACTAGTTCGGTGCGTGAACAATGATTCCGGAGTTCCCCAACGCGGAGCTGATTTGAAACGCTGGACAAGCTGCCGTGGGGACGACGTATTTTGAGCGTCTCACGCTTCGGCCTAGCACGGAACAACGAGCGACCCTCGATCAGCGCCGATAGTTTCCCGGAACGGCACCCCGCGCGGTTGCCTCTGTGTACAGAGCGCGGTTGCCTTTGTGTACGTAAACTGATCTTCAGAGCAGCTGCGAGTTGGTGATGTGTAAACGAACAGTCGCCGCGTCGTAGGACCGGCGGATCGAGTGTATAAAAACTGTGGTTGTGCGAATGCTGAGGACACACTTCTCTTGAGCAGTCATGTTAGACTGAGTCACTTCTCTCATGCAGTCCTGTTGGACTATTACTCTTTTTCTCAAGCAGTCATGTTAGACTGAGTTAATTTCTGTAAATAAACCCCTTTTCCTCGTTCTCGATGAGAAGCAGTTCTTCACTTCATCAACGATCTCAGCGTAAATAAGTTGGACGACGGCATGGGCCAGCTACCTTCGAATTCATGCCGTACTCCAATCTTGGCAAAGGACCACGGACGATGGGATTGAGCCCCCAATCCTGACAGTGCCCATTCATATCGGATAACAGCATGCACTTCCAACGATGACCACTGTTATGTATCTCCTGGCGCCCCCTACAAATAAGACAGTTTTAATAAAGGCTAGGCCAGTCGTGGCCGCCAGAGTTGTTCTCAATAATGGAGTCTGTCACTCGCGGCTTCGTGCCATTGCATCTAAAATCCCAACGTAACCAACCCAAACAACATAACATGGTGTCAAAAGTGTAAGCAGATCGTCCCCGCAACGCCTGAAATCAACAAAATGGCCAACGTTTTCATCCAGCCCCCGGCTCACTTCAAACCTGGTGACACTCCTCAGACCGCATGGGAAGAATGGCGGGAAGCATTCACCATATATGAACTGGCTTGTGAGTACAACACTAAGCCTAAATCAGCGCGGAAGGCATTGTTGCTTCATGTGCTTGGCTCGCATGCTCGTCGCATCGCACAGACGTTCCCTCCAGACCCTGCCGCCGGAAACGAAGACGCAGATCCAGTGAAATACATACTTGACAAGTTTGACGAGTTATATCGCCTGTACAAGAATGTCATACAAGCAGCGGCGGTGTTCAACTCTATGGTACAAAAGCCAGGTCAGTCAATTGACGATTTTGTGGCTGACCTTCGACAACAGGCGCAGAAATGTGACTTCAGTGACAAGTGTGACAGACTCATCGGCGACCGCGTGGTGGTTGGAATCCTCGATGGAGCTCTCTGCGAACGGCTCTTTCGGGAGCGCGACCTCACTCTGGAAAAAATCGTCTCAGCGTGCAAGGCAGCGGAAATATAAAAGAAACATGTGCAAGAGATCTTAACAAGGGATCAGCAGCCAGAAGTGAATGCCGTTCACACGTATAATTGGAAACCCACGAAGACAACTGGTCGTCCGCTAGGTATCAATAAGCCTCAGCAGCCTCATCGCTCGTCTCAAAGGTCTAATCGTAAACGTTCTTGCTGCGGAACCTCGCACCCTCCACAACAGTGCCCAGCTTTTGGTAAAAACTGTTACAACTGCGACAAACTTGGCCATTTCGCGCACCTGTGCAAGCAGCCACGTCGGCAGACAGCAGCACATCAACCGCGAGTCGGACTGCTTCGTGAGCATCCACAACAAGACTCACAGGAGGAATTATACTGAGTTGTTCTCAATAATGGAGTCTGTCACTCGCGGCTTCGTGCCGTCGCATCTAAAATCCCAATGCAACCAACCCAAACAACATAACAACCACGTCAGCACACGTCTCTCTGCCATCATGATTTGTGCTCGAATAACCTCGAGCTAGCTGGTCTGCTGGTACTCTTTATTCTCCGGTGCTCTGCGCATGCGTCATTCTTCCACCACTGATGCTTCTTCGGTCATTGAACCAGCAGCCGGCGTGGATTCTTACGGTGATTGTTTGTTTCACCTGGTGTACTAGCTTCTCTTAAAAAAAAATGACAAATATACTTCTGGAATGTCCCTCGTAGTTTCGTACCATATGTATATTGTTCCCCCTACAATAATGCCCAATTTGGGTGCTGTATGTATTTGTATAAATAAATTGAGGAATAAATAAATACTAAGTAAAAATAAACATTCAGTGTGACTCTGTTGCTGCCACCTTAACTTGTGAAATAACTGATCTTGGGAATGAGCCTTCATAGTTAAAGCCTGAAAGGGGTGCGTCGTCCTCGTCACCATTGTATGCGAAAACTTGGATCAGCTTTCATCTTGCGATGGCGCTGACTCCTTACGATAGGCCATTGCTAATGCTGTTAATGCAATGTTGGCTTTTTTTATGCGATTGTAATGTGTAGGCAATTTATGGACCACTTATAAAAGATGTGTGCATTAGAATAGAGTAAAAAGGGGTAATCATTCATTGTGAGCTGTCGTTCACGCTTCAAGCGCTGCCAAAGGTAGGCGAAGCCAAGACAGACTATTGGGGTCACAATTGGGGTCACCATTGAGGTCAATATGTAGGGGTCGGGCACGTGCGTGCAGAGCAGTCAAGTTAGAACTATTTGGCAAAGGCCAACTTCAGGGTTGAAATAACACGAAAATTTGGACCCATTGAAATACAGTAGACCTCGTTAATACGATCCCGTTTTGTATGACCTCCCAGCACCAATGTTTGCTACCTGGAATAGAAAAATGACCCAGTACAGTTACACTTCTTTTTTATCAATTAATCTGGTTCTTGAAAACACTATCTTTTGGCGCCAACGTTCAGAACATTGCCAAACTGCTATTGTACAATACGTTTTCTGGCCACTAGATTGCATGTGAACAAGAAAAGTAGTGAAGCATGTGTGATTGAGAGCCGTAGGCACCCACCACTGCAGAATTCCTGCAGTACTCACCCACTCGTGTCATGTGAAAATGTGGCCATGCACTCATTTTCCTCTTCCAGTATTAGCAAATCTCCTCATGGGTAATCATACCTCGCATTCACAGCTATCGCTGCCAATCCCATTGCGATCTTCACCTATCCGTTTCCCAGCATGTGTCACAGCTCCATTGGAAGCATACTGCACGCTTTTAATAGGTGATAATCCAAACGCGCCACAGTCCTCTACCCCCATTCTCTGCTTCAGGCAATGTGAAGCAAGCGACATGTTTCGCCCTGGGCGTCATAGGCCAGCAATGCCCTCCAGCTCGATTTGGTTTTGGATTCCTGTGGTTGCTTAAAACGCTATGCATTAAAAAAACAATGCAATGAGTCGCACAATTTGTCGCATTATATATGTCAACTATAGTTGAGTCTGCGAATAGTTTAGTAACTTCGGATGGTACATTTTACCGGTTAGTATGTCTTTTTCTCATATTTTTTCCCAAAATGTTTGAACGAGGTTCTGCTGTATATGGGTGCTGGCTGGGACCTTCAATTGGGTCCAACTAGCCGTAGTTGAATTAACGGATGTCCATTGTATCACTGTTTTGTTATATAGAAATTTGACTTACTTGCTTTATGTTGTTATTGCAGTTGAACGTCATTGATGCATTTTTAGTTGAAAGTTCCCAGTTACTACATTGCTATACCGCCATAGCATGCTCCCAGTGAAATATCCATTGGCTCATGGGTTCCTGGTGTCTGCCAGGTTTTTGTCTGCAGTCCCATAAAAAACTTAGTGTTCTTCCACATTGCCCACAGCTGGCTGTGCAACCTGTGAATGAGTACATACTGCCTTGCATCATTGATATTGAACCAAACGGTAGCAATTGTACTGTTACTGATGCAGGGACCCGAGAAGATGCGCTCGCAACTGATAATACTTGACCGAGGTTTCGACTGTGTGTCCCCGCTGCTGCACGAGTTGACCTTCCAGGCCATGGCCTACGATTTGCTGCCCATTGAAAACGATGTCTACAAGTTCGAGTCGACTAGTGGAAACGACGTGCGTGAGAAGGAGGTCCTGCTGGACGAGAAGGACGACCTATGGATTGAGCTGCGTCACCAGCACATTGCCGTTGTCTCGCAGTATGTACAACAGCACAAAGTGTCTACTCTGATGTTTTGCCTGAGTAGAAAATGAAGCATGTCAAGTTAACTCTGGTACAATTGAAGGTTTAGCTGTGGAGTAGAAGCTTAACATTCTCTAGTAGCAGACAGCTCCTTTGCTTATTCAAGGTAACTGCATTAAATGTTCTGTGACGGTGACAGTGAGCAGTACACATATGCACCAGTGGCAGCTTATAAAAGTATTGTAGTAAGTATCGCATAGACGTGTTGTCATTGTAAAAAAATCAAGCAAAGCTGTTTATGGCTTGTGAATTAAGGGGGGACGTGGCAATGAAAGCTTTTTTAAAAATTATTTATAGGAATAAATTGATGAAATTTGGCGCACAGGTGGGATTTGTTATGCTGATATCATAACTGAAATCAGTTTTGTGTTATCTATTATAGTTTTTGATTTACAGCACTTGACAGCCTCTAATGGTCATCCCCAAATTAATTAAACTTAATTTCGCCAAAATTTTCACATCAGCATGTTCACAAAAGCCCATTCTTTGCAATAAAGCTATTGGTTTATGTTTTAAATGCTGAAATGAGCATACATATTTTTTCAACTTTCCTATGCATATTGTCTTACTAACGACTTTTGCAAAACACCCATTATATATTTGTTTATGTAGTGCAGATAAAAATGGACAGCTTTATTGCACTCATCAATGTTTTAGGATCTAAGTGCTAAAGACAATGATTTTGTGTTCATTTCTTGTGAAATGGCACTGGGATGACTTAAAGCAACTGCATAAAAAGAAAGCAAATGAAGCTTGTGGGGTTCTCCTCCCATGCTCTTGGGACAAAGGAACGACAGCACAGTAGTGCAAACAATCACAAGGGCATTTATTGCACCTTTCTTAGATCAATGCCTGCTAGCCGAGTTGCTATCTACAAAACATGCCGATGGGCGCACGACAAATCTAGAAGTCCGACTCACCGCGACCGGAAGCGAGCGAATATGATCGCCCCATGCTGGATCCCAACGCCTGGTCGTTCGCGTGTATAGTCACGCGAATCGGGCGCGTTCGAGGGCGGCCACGCGAGGCGGTCTCGCAGAAGCATGGGTCGGCGCGCACGCTGGAGACGTCCCCGCCGTGTGCCGACCCGCCGGGAAAGAGGGTCGCTGCACGAGCGGCACGGCACGTCCGTCCCGCTTGCTGTCTCGAACCCAAGAGAGCAAGCGCCTTCCTTTCGGCGCCCAGGTAACCTCGCCTGTTGGCGGCGTTAGCAGCGCAACACTCACGCCATCTCTCTTCAACCACATCGACCGTGCGGGCGTCACGCAGGCCACGCGGCGAAGCGGGAGTACAGGAGACGTGCTATGCGGGAAAAACATCGGGGGAGGCGCGAGGGTCGCGCATCCCCACAAGCTACATCATTTGTTGTAAACATTTAAATCTTTACTTTGAGCACCTAAAACCCGCCTGGGATGTAGTCCTTTGCCTTTGAGTTTGTAAATTGTCTTTACGTTTTGATGTAGTTTTTCGCTTCATTGCAGCAGTTTCGTGCAGCTTAGTTGCTTTTTTGATGCGTTGTGCAGAGGTAGATGACAGCGCAGTCAAAACGTCCGCTCTTGTTTCCTTTCATTGCACAACCTCTTCGTTAGTGAGAGTTGGAACTGAAATCCGCTGATGAATATTTGATGCGAAAAGTTCTGCTCTCGCCAATGTCATGTTGCTGTCACAATCACACGCAGATGCACCATCACCACAGCCCACGATCATATTGTCACCATCGCCCACGGTCGCGTCGTCAGCACCACACACGCATACACGCGAGGCACGACCGGCACATGTGCGGGTCGTGCCTCGTCAGCAAGGTCGGCAGCATCCGCTTCTATGAGTAGTTTTCTCCTTCTGTTCCACACCTTTCGTGGTCTTCTGTATGCGTGGGCCATTCAGACCTTGCTTCCTTTGGGGCTCAGCACAGAACAGATGCATTAAGCTGCCATGATCGTTAGTCACATTGATCGGAACGTGTAGCTCGCTGCTGCGCAAATGCGTGTAAGAGAGGTTCGTCAGCAATTAAAATCTACAACAGCCAGTAGGAACGCGCCCTGTGTACCATGTGACTACTGCACCGAACCGCCATGCCACTTTTGTCTTCTTTTCGCTTGCATTTGCTGGTTTATTTTTTGGTGGAGAAACACATAGCTGTGGCTATCTTAAGCTCTGATTTCTCTTCTTTACGATGATACTAAGATAGTGGCGCTGCGTCAATTGACAGCCGAGCGATCTGCAGTGTGATGGCACGTTCCGAAGCCCGATTTTTTCGCAATTTTTGATGACAGCACTCTAGGAAAGAGCTGTTTTCTCGATTTCTACCACATACTGTATTTACTTGCATAATGATCGCGCTCGCATTATGGTCGCACCCCTGAATTTTGTCGTCAAAATTCTATTTTTTTCTTTCCTGTGTAATGATTGCACCCTGAACTTGTCGCAGCGATATGTCGCGTGCCAAGTCTAGCTAATGATGATCGCGCTTACCATCTGTCGAATGCTACGCGAACGACTCTTGAAGACATACCAAGTGGTCTGCACGCACCCAACATTCTTAAGCAGATGCCCAATTTCATTCCTTTCATCACTCTCCGCACTTCCATGAATGAAAAAAAAAAAGAAAGCTGCAACCAAACTTGCCTCTGCTTTATTATTTGTAGGCTTCATAATGGTTTTGGTCAACAACAACAGTAACATAAAGGGCGCCTTTCGATTCTTCACGTCTGCACTCGTGGACACGCACCAAATTGCGAGCGGCAACGATAGTGGCCACGTTTACGCTGATACGTTGGAAGTGTACCTGATTCGTACGCCAACACTTGTAACACAGCTAAGATATTCGCCCACCCTTAGCGGAAACATGCCATATTAGGATAGCAGTGAAGACAAATGCTGCAGTTTCCGCAGCATGCCCGCCATGGGTTTCTGTCACTGGCAGCTAAGTGCGCCGATCGCTATTTCTGTCCCCTCAAAGTGGACATGGCTACGTTATTGTCGCAAACTTGACGATATTAACAATATTATTCATTACTGATATGGAAGAAACTGTTTCAATGCGTGTAATGTACTCACAAGAAGGAAAATGTTTTCGGCGCGTTCGGCTTGTTCCTCCGGCTGGCATTTTTGTTTTGGTGTCCTACACTACCAGCTCCAGCCGCCTGCTTGTCATCCCGTAGCAAATGTGGGAGGAAAAAAGAAAATGTTTCTTTTCGTAGGAAATTTAACCCGTGTAATGATTGCATCCCTGAATTCGCGTCAATTTTTTTTACAAAAAAGTGCGATCATTATGCGAGTAAATACGGTATTTTCTTATAATGCAGTCGATCCCGGATATATCGAACCCGGATATATTGAATTATTGCCTGTATCGAACAGTTCAAAAATCCCCTTGGGAATCCCATGCAAAAGTATAGCGCTATTGTTTGCGTATATAGAACTCCCGTGCACCGGCATATCGATGTATCGAACTCCATGCTGAGCTGCGCCCCAGCAAGTGCACTTCTCCCACCATACCCCACCCTTGCAAGTGTGCTTCTCTCATCGCATCCCACCCCCGCAAGTGCGCTTCCCCTCACGAAGCTCTTGTGATGTTCCCGCAATCTCACGCACTCCGCCCCGCACTCTGAGAAAGGGGCGTGTGGGTAAAAGGCACGTGACGAGGAGCACTTGGAGTGCGATTGGGTGTGAAAGGGAAGCGGGAAAGAGAAACCACGCTGACCGCAAGCGCCCGTTTCCTGTGTTTTGGTTGGCTGGCGCAACGAGACGAACGAGGTCAGTGCAGCTTGGGCTTGTGATAGTGCGGAGACGCGGAGCGGTGCGTCTTTCGATTCGCTTTGTTCCTTTTATTCACGAGGCCAACGCGAAGGCTTGAGACTCGTGTGGTGCAGTGCATTTTTCTTTCCGTTTTTGGCACGTGTTCCGGAGCCATGGCCGCGAAAAAATGCAAGAATTTGGATTTTTCAACAAAGGAGGACATCATTCGATAGGTGGAGGCTGGTGAGCAAAGGTCGTCGGTCGCCGCGGCATTCGAAATTCCTCGGAACGCCCCGAGTACGATCCTCAAGAACAAAGCCGATGTTAAGCTGAAGGCAGTGCAGTCCAGTCGCCCTGGAGCATGTCGTGTGCACGTCCCAACCTTTGACAAGGTCAAAAAGGCATTGTACACCTGGTTTTTGGAGACATGTGCCAAGAACAGACGATGGATGTCTTGACAGTGAAGACGATGACGCTGGATGCCTGGACAGTGAATTGCGTGAGCTCTCGGCATTCCCAGGCGCCATCCCAGGCGGCATTACAGCACGCGATTTTGTCAGCGCTGACGACGACGTGCAAGCTGTAGTGGATCGCGCTGATGCGGAGATTGTGGCTAACATCATGGGTGACAAGGACGCAGACTTGAGCAGCGGCGAAGGTTCCGACGAAGAGGACCAACCACAATGCACTGCAGCAGAACTTCCATCAGCTTTCAGCATCATTCGCCACTGTTGTGGCACAATGGAAGGAGCTGGCCTTTCTCATTTGGACACTGTCAACAAGCTTGAGGACAGCTTAATGAACTTGATGGTGCAGAAGAAAAATCAAGCAAAGGTCACAGATTTTTTTCTTCCGAAATAAAGTGCTCTGGTCATCGCGCTGTTTTTTTTAAATGCGCCTTGGAGGCACAGATCGGTAAGTTCCCATTAGTCACGACATTGGGAAACTGCCTCGAGATGTGTGGAGTTGTTAGAGAAGCTTTTGACATGCATATTTTATATTTCGAATTATCGATATATCGAACTATTTTGCGATCCCCTTCGAGTTTGATATATCCGGGATCGACTGTATTTCACCCCGAGGTAAATAAAGGTCCATGGATCATTAAAAAAAGTTAAGAAACTAAAAAAAAAAAATGGACAATTTGACCGTTTCAATAACCAAGTCCCCCTTAATGTATGGTGTGGTAAAGATATGTATGCAAACAGTGCAGGTTAAATATAAGATAACTTTTGACAACAATAAGATCACTACATACCTTATGAGGGGCAAATAAAGATGCACACTTGGGAAAATGAGTTAATAAACCGAAAATCAGACATCCACCTGTTCGTAGCAATTGCTACAAAGGAGATCAACACAAGTGCTCGTTCTTGTCTCCACTACTGGAGTGCGCGTATTTTCATGTGCTAAATCCTCTCATAAGCTATGCAAGACGAACCAGCTCTATTCCTTCTTAATTGCACTACACACAGTTGTGCTTCTTAATGCATACCCAAAAAGAGAGTAAACTCAAGCATACACACACACATGTATGTGCGCACGCCTTTACAGGTACACCATAGGCAAATATTAAGTTAACATAGACTGTTAAAATACCATTCCAGAAACCTCACAGGTATTGTTTAGTGCCAAGAAAAGGCTTAGTGATAAAATAGCATTTGAAGGGTCTGCATACCTTCAGTACAATTCAAATCGCCCGCCTGGAGTGGTGGAGTGGCGACATTGCATATGCCATCACTGCCCTGTACTGCCGTTGATGAGTAGAATGGTGCCCGACAGACAGTGAAAAGGTTTTTTGTGCAAAACGCAAATGTGCGGCCATGGAGAAACCAAGCCAAGACAGAGCGTTGAATTCGCTGCTGCAGCTGCTTTTGGTCAAGTGGCGTGGGCCGTTTGGACATCCCCTGACATCACACAGATGTGGAATTCTCTACTTCTTGCAGTTTGGTGCAGTTTCGCAAGCCAGCGAAAAAAGTGCAGAACTACGCGGTAACAAAACGCAGAAGCATTGGTGGCACAAAGTCGAGTGAAAACGATACCTTTTGACCACCCACTTTGTTGTCAAGGGTAATGTCAATGAGTCTTTTCTAAACATCAAGTAGAACTGGACAACTGGCACTTTTTTTCCATCTTATAATGCAGTGCAATAATCTTTTAATTACAAGAGGTTGCGTACTAGTGACAGAAATATAATGAGTTCCTATGTTATTGGGCTAGTACTTGAATGTCCCGGGCTCCCGCCGTGGTTGCTCAATGGCTATGGTGTTGGGCTGCTGAGCATGAGGTTGCGGGATCAAATCCTGGCCACGGCGGCCACTTTTCGATGGGGGCGAAATCTGAAAACACCCGTGTACTTAGATTTAGGTACACGGTAAAGAACCCCAGGTGGTCAAAATTTCCGGAGTCCTCCACTACGGCGTGCCTCATAATCAGAAAGTGGTTTTGGCATGTAAAACCCCATAATTTATTTTTTGAATGTCCAGGGTGACTTGCAAATCGTATCCTGCATTTACCTCAATTTCTCGATTACTAAAACTTGGTTTGTGGTAGTATTGACATCTTAGATGTCCTTAAGCATTAATCTATCACTTTAGCTCGGCTTAGTATTTGCCTTTAGTGTCCCTTTAACTGCGGTCTTGTGCTATACATATTCAGTGATTCAAAAACTGTTTAAAAGTGCTTTTTTTTTTCCAGTTTGGCCTTTCTTACTTGACAGCATTTCTGTATTACATATACCTGTCACTGACTGTAACTATGGCAAAGTGGGCCTATGTTAGCTTCTGCATATAAGATTTTAGACATTTTTCAATCATTAACTTCAAGTTTTTGGAAGTTCTTTTTGAGTACAGTATGAGAAAGATGGGTCAGTAAGACCTCTTGGCTTACATATAAGCCATTTTACCCTGCTCGTTCATTTCATTCTAACGAAGGTTTTCAAAATGTTTTAGCACAGTTAAAAACAACTACACACAATCCTTTAACCAGATGTGAAAAATGACAATTTACATGGCTTCATGCGTGTAACTTGAGCAGTGAGCATGTAAAATAGCATAACCGAGTCTCCGATGTTGTCAATTGTCACTCAGAATAATCTGGTTTTCATCTAAGGCCCGACTTCGCACTAACCCTTTGTCAAGCACAAAGATTGGGAGAAATGAATTGCACCTTGTTTACGACATCGCCCTTGTGTTTTTGTAATTGGCAATTCTGAAAATTATGTTGCATTTATTTAATTTCTTTTTTGCCTTTATGAAGCGAATATGTTGCTGGTCAATGAAGGTTCAAGAATATTAAACACCCACATGTCATGTGTAGTTCTATTGACCAGTTATACCCTAATAAAGCATTGTAGTAGATGTGGTAGAGATGGAGAACAAGCCAACACATTCTGGTGGGAGTGACCACCAATTTTAGACAACCGCTTTCTTGGAGTCAAATGGAAAGCCTGTCATTTAAAGTATCTATAGTTGCAGTGTTTTCTTTTGAAAATAGGTTAAAAAGGTTGAACTGAATTTTATCAGTAGATCTCTTCATAATCTTGACTGTTGCGTGCGCGATAAGTGTATGGATGCTGGTAAAACTGATAACTAAGAGCTTTGGCAATAGCTTGCCTCAAAAGAATTAGGTCAGAATTAGTTGTGCTTTGGCAGCAAGAAAAGTAATTAAGTGGTGTGATTAAAGTGTTAAAAAAAAAGCATCTGTACCTGGTGACTGGCTTCTGCAATAGGAGGAGGAAATAACTTTATTGAGTTCCGAGGGACCCCTCCCCACCCACTCTTTTCTGCAATACCTTACAATCTTATATGTTTTGGTAACGCTGATTTACATGGAGAATGCATGGACCACATGAAATTAGAGCAGTGATATGAGCACAGTAAACCAAAGAACTAGTTTGTGGATACTGAAGATGAAAGGGCAAATGATTAAGCATTGAGCACTGTGTCTTACTTCTTCAGTGATGCATTGTCACTGCCTATGTGGTTGGCCTTTTTCATTTTGTTAACCTAATACTGTACTGGTTCTTGATCAGTTATACCTTGAGGATATTATCTTCAGTGCTTGATGATTGGCAAAACCATTAGACGTGCACATAACAAAGAAACTTGCAGGCAGGAGCAGTTTTGTCGGTATTGTTTTTATATGCTGTGGTTGCCAATGTATGGACAGTGAAAGTTATATCTCGGAATGTCCATTGCCTTGGGAAAACTCGCTTCATTTCGTACTTAAATAAGGGAGAAGTACCACTACAGGTGATGAATCAGAAATGCTACTTTTTTTTTTATCTCCATAAGAGCTTGCTCAGTGCAAGCACAACATTTATTAGATGAAGGCTTCACAACATCCATGAGTACAGGAGGTGTCTTGACCAAGGCCGTTAGAGCTGGTGGCTGAATATTGCAGTGCGGAACAGTGTAGCGATAGGGTGACTCCAAGCTTACAGCACTGTGCACATGCCATGGCATGCAGGGCTGTGACAAAGCAGCTAAAGAAGTTCATCGAGAGCAAGCGCATGACGTCTAGTGGTGACAAGTCTAGCCTGAAGGATCTGACAACGATGATCAAGAAGATGCCCCAGTATCAGAAGGAGTTGAACAAGTACTCCACTCAGCTGCACCTGGCCGAGGACTGCATGAAGTGTTACCAGGGCTACGTTGACCGGCTCTGCAAAGTTGAACAGGTGCAGTGGCCATCATTGTTTTCATATGCAATTGGCTTATTACTGTTTTATTGGCTATCACTTATTGTCTGCTGTGCTCGCATTTCATGCACCCAGGTACTACAGAGAACTGCGTTCATGTCACATATTTTTATAAATATTTATTTTGAATATGTGACCAGAGGTTCGATCAACTTAGCTGCAAAGTGACAAATAAGCCGCGCAGTTGCACAGTCATGTTCTGCTCAGTTGGCTCAACAGTAGAGTGAGTGCTGCAATCTTTATGCTGGTGACATGAATGTTGGTTATGCACACTGGTGTTTCCACTGAGGGGTTGCATGCAACTTTTTAGAGTGCACGAGTATGAGCAGAGCACACTGCTGCATGCTGCGTGCTGCGTGCTAACTGTTGCTGCGTGCTTCATTATTAAACCATGCATGAGGTCACATGCAAGTACATGGCTTATATGCAATAGAAACAGTGCTGGTGTGCTGCAGAGGCACGGACGGGACAAATTTGCCAAGTGAAATACTAGACTGGTACTGCCACTTTTGTAGTCTGACAATAACTTATTTCACTGTTTATTCTGCCTTCTCCTTTTGCAATAGGCATTGCAAAATTGAGTATGTCACTCCATTTGTGCTTCATTAAACTGTTTGCAGGACCTGGCCATGGGCACAGATGCTGAGGGTGAGAAGATCAAAGACCCAATGCGCAATATCGTGCCTATCCTGCTGGACACAAGTGTGTCCAATTTTGACAAGATTCGCATCATCTTGCTCTACATTCTGTCAAAAAATGGTGAGCCTGTCGAGTTCAGCAGAAAAAGCCAGAGTGTAGTACACCCCAGTACTGCCAAAACGGTGAGGCCGTTGCATGTTTGCACGACACCTGCAGTTCAGCTTATGTCGCTGGCCTTCTGTGTCATGTGAGCACACTGGGGCAGGCCTTTGAAAATGACTTTTGCCTCGTGTGATGCAGCCTATGTAGTATCCCTGGTGGTCATGCAACAGCATTCGTAGAAGCCACCACGCTAGTTGCACTGCAAGTGAATAGCACAGGGAACATGAGTGTATGCTTTGGGCTGTGAGGCAAGCTGCATGCACCAATGCGTGAAGCTTTGCCTTGTAAAACGTTGTAAAAGATGTAGACCTAATATGCCTGTTGCCAGGTCTCCTGCAATTGCAGGAAGCCATTAGAGATGAGCTGAGAATTCACTTAGATCAGCAAATTTTCACTTATCAGGGTAAATGAACCAGTTTCCAATATCCTTAGAATTCAGTACAGTAGAACTTTGTTCATACGTACTGGAAAAAAAAGAACATGAGAAAAAAAATGTACCAACTGAAAGGCGTAAGATCCAAACTCACCAAAAAATTTGATAGACTCACCTGTAGTTGATGTCTACTTAATGCGAAACATTGCTGGCCTGATAGCGCATTGGCATTTTTGAGACTTTGGCAAACGTGCGTTTGCCCTCTTCAAATGCTGCTTGGGTCAGCAGCTTCTTCCAGCGAGAAATTTCGGGGGAAGCTTTGACGTGCCCACACAGTGCGAATTGTTGTGGCACGAGAAGCTGATGCATGCCCAGCGTGCGAGGTTCGAGCAATTCCAGATGCACGTTGTCGTTTTTCTATTGCGCAGCGTTTTCAAAATGGTGGTCAACACCGGAATACGGTGGCTATGATGCCGCCAGCATTAAACAAGGTACTCGCTTCATGCCACATGCGGCAGGGAGCAGTGGCTCGTTTTGGTTATCGTATATTGAGTGCCTATAGTAGGCTTCAAATGGCACTATGCCCCAGGTGCTGTAAAATAGAATGTTGAAAATGTTTATCGCAGTATAGCCGACGGCGATAGCTGTCAATGCGGCTTGCGATGACCCATGAGGAGATTTACTGGTACCAGAATAGGAAACTGAATGCAAGCTGGCATTTCCACTTGGGACAGGTGTGCAAGTTTGCGAGGAAGTTGCTGGGGCAGGCAGTTACTGTTCGTGATCGCGCGCACCTTGAACCTTGTTTACAAGGGATCTAGCAGCCAGAAGATATATCATACGATTGCAGTTTGGCAATGTACTGAATGTTGGTGCTGAAATATCGGGTTTTGTGGGAACGTATTGTTATGGAAACAAATGATTAAGAACTGGAGACTATTTAAAAGTATATTTACAAACGATAATGCAGCGCTGGACAGTTTAGCCGACAGCTCGAGAGCCAGAGAGCGTTCGTCGTCTTCATCGGGACGCCCGCGTGCATCTTCCACAAGAAACACGCAATATGCATGTATCAATATGAACCGGTAAAAGAAGCGTAACTGTATTGAGTCATCTTGTGTGTTCTCAATCGCAAACGTTGGTGCTGGAAAATTGTACGTAACGTGTAACGCGGTCGTATCAACGAGGTTCTACTGTATATCTAAGCTCAAGTGTGATTGGCTAAAGCACACTCTTTCATGTGTAGCTTTACACTCAATTCTCGGATGGAAACCAGATTTATGTTCTTTGAAGTTTATTGCTGTGTTTGCTGGTGGTAAGTCAGTCTTTTTCTCTTTGGCGATATTTTGATGGTCTGCCAGTAGCTTGCTCTGTCACTGCATGGCACAGCAACAACAGTAAATCATATACATGCTCTTTGCGTTGTTGCAGCCGTGTAATCTGTCTTATCACACGGGTTCAGCTCGTTGGCTTGCTGGTTGCAGTCTGACGAAGCCAGGCTGCTGTCCAAAATATGCATGCATATCAAGAATGTGCCATTTCAAGTTGCTTTTGCTTAGTCTTCAACTGATTTTTCAGACACAGAGGGGGCCGGACAAAGACCTGAACTCTGCTACTACAGCTGTCAGTCTAGCCCATATGTATGGTTTCGAGCTAGGTTGTCAGTGACATCTGCTGGTACAAACATGTTGATGGCAAGCTTCCTGTGACAGCTTGTCACCGGCCACTCGGCTGGCCACAGTTTGTCACTGCAGTACTGCCTAGGACACTAGGCCTAATCAGTGATGCTGCGTTGGGAATTTGCAAAGTTGCAATTTGGTGCGGAGTCAACGTGGGAGCAGCTTCGTCATGTTTGCCATTATGTTTGCAACATTGCATGCTTTAGTCATGTTCGATAAATCTAGCGACACACCAAGTGGCATGCAAAATTTTGGTTGCTGTTATGTGTTGGCTGTAGTATTTATAGGTGGTGGTACCTCGGGGAAGACAAAAATAATCGCACAGGTCAGCAAAATTGGGTGTCTGAATGATACGTCAGGGACTGTATTTGATGTTCTCTTGACCAAATATATATTTTGAGCCTAGTGAAAACAAGAATTTGCTTTACTATAAGCAATACGATGTCAGATCATGCTATTTTCATTTCATTATTAGCAGGGAAATGCTCCACTGAAATGAAGCAGGGTCAACCAAATTTTAGGTCTTCATTATAGTCTATAGTTTCTTAAAACCATGTTCATTATATAGAGGTTCAACTGTATAGTAAATTGAACTGCGCTGTTCTGTACATAAAAAAAAGAATACACAGGCTACTTGCTGGCAACAAGCAAAACAATGGCACCTCTTGCACCAACAGATGCTGCAATGCAATGCTTGCATTGACAGTACTGTAAATGGCAGCACTGCACCCTTGGCTGCAAGGCAGGAGAGCCTCAGTATTTCACTGGTTTTTCTCATCTCGTGACAGACGAAAGTCAAGAACTCCACTACTAGCTACACATGTATTTTGTTGCGTTTTATTGAGCTCACATATGTGTGGAAACCGCAACAACAGGGATTTCTCAATTGCAGTGTAAGTTTAGTGCCAATATTTTATAAAAGTAATGTGCGTTTCCATGACTCTGTGTGCAGGTATCTCTGAGGAGAATCTGACTAAGCTGATTCAACATGCTCAGATACCAGCTACAGAAAAATGCATCATCACCAACATGGCTCATATTGGGGTTAACATTGTGACTGATGTAAGTCTTTTCTTCATTAGGAAATTGTTAAGGGCACTCTAATCATTTTTGGATTATTACTTTTTTGCATAAATCATATTGTGCATCTGGTGCTGTCTGAATGTTTCATGCAAGGATTGTTTTGTTGCCAGACACTTATTAGGTAGCACTGCACATGGTAAGGCAAGAATGTCTCAAAAGTCATAGTATGTTATTCCTAAGTCTGAGGAATAGATAATGCCACAATTAACTTCATGCTTGCAGTTGAGTGTGAGGTTACATAAGCTCATTGTGTTAATGTGTTTCGGTGCTTGATGTTAAATTAATGTGGAATGACTTCATTGTTTTTTTTTTATACTTGATGTTTGTTATACTTGAATGTTTTTAATGTTGTAGTGTTACTCTGAATGTGTCCTTCATAGCTTGAATGCAATACTGTAGTACAGATTTCTTGTTTTACTGTGTGATTTGGTGTAAACCAGGGGCCGCATTCATCAGCAGCTTTTACATATCTGTGTTGATTGCGTCATAATTAGGAGCTGGGCTGAGGTGATCCATGAAAATACTCACCTTGGTCAAGCGCAAACCACTGAAAAATGTCTGCAGCCATGCAGTGTCATACCTTAATGAAAATGAACCATTCTTATGAAGCGACTTATATTACACCTTTAGGCTTAGATATTGGTTCTATTAGTTACATTAATAAATAAAATAAAAGAAACTGGATCATAGTGAACATGTGTCTGAATGCCCAATAGAATCTGATGGGGTAAAAAAACCTCATTGTTTAGTAGAGCTAGTTAAGGCAGGATTCTCAAAGATAAGCTCAAAGAGATTTCTAGTGGCTGTAAGGATTGTGTTGCTGAACCTTGCCTTTGGTGTTTTGCCTGGGTATTATGGAAAATTCATGCACTGCAATCGGAACCACAAAGAACTCGAATTAAAGTGATAATTTTAATAAACCTGTTTCATTATCATGCGGGTTTACGGTAACTATTAACTAGATTTTGCATTCTCTTGGCGGCAAACAACCTTATTTTGCTTGAATTGTTTTGCACTAGTGGACATGTCTCTCAGAGCTGCTTTTGCACCTAATTAAAGGATAGCTTTTTTTTATTATGCACTCTTTCACCTGAACGTTGAGTGTATTCATGCAATGAAAGTTAAAACTACTAAGAAAACCAAAATCATTAAAGGGCACAGACAGAAAGCTTGTGTTCGATTGACATGCAAATACTTCGTAAAATATTCTTTAGCTTACTATCAAAAAGGGTATAACCCTGAACATACCTGTCTAGAGCATGCGAGTAACATTCTCCAGAGTTTGTTTGCACCGTCGTTGTAAGCTGCTAGTTAAAGGCAGGCTGCTTTGAACATGCGCTGTTAGATGGGCAGCCAAATGCTTAATCGCACCTCACTTTCTGAAGTGCTTTCCACTGCTCCCCATTTTTGTCTTCACCCCAAACCAGGCAAGTGTCAAGACTCAAGCTGCGATCTGAAGGTGTACCCTCTCACTGCAGTGGCCATCTTTGCTGCGCAGTCAAGAGTGCAAGTATAGTTCAGGCCTGGCAGTTAGGTAGCACCTATTGGAGGAAAATTGTCTCAATCTGGGACCCTCCAATGTAGGGGATGCAAAATCACTTCTGTGCACACTGCTCCCACTCTCCATACAAGGGTGTACACCACCAGTGACAGTCATATTATACTTGACTGAAGCACATAGACAGTAGGCTGCCAAATTCTGCTGGGCCAGCAGTCTGCTGGGCTCAGCATAACTTTCTGCAATGCTGAGAATAAATCACTGTTAACATGGCACTGTTTGCTTTTAGTAAACTGATAGGCCAGGCAAGAAACCACTCTTGAATGTCACCATTGCTTCCCTAAGCATGTCATCCATGTACTGTAGATCAAGTGTAAAGGGGGCTTTTGGGGTTAGGTTTTTACATAGCCCAGCATAATTTTTCAGCATTATCTTCCATTTGCCTCGGCTGCAAAGATGAAAGTGGGGAGCAGCCCGCGCATGTGCGATGCTTTCTGTCTGCGCCCACTCAACAGTGTCACCAACTTTTTTAATTTCGTTGAGGCAATAATGTTCTTTGTTCATCAGCATTTTTTATTCCATAGGAGCAAGGCTGTTCCCTTGTCTGTATTGATTTGGCATGGGTGATTAAAAAATAAGCAAAACCTGCACATTTATGTGGCTGGTAGACAAGCAAGAGCCCTGGGCGCCTGACCACATGTGTGAAGTTTTGTTTACAGCAGCGAGAGCTTGAGAAACTGCCGCCGTTCAACTCGCACACCCCACTACTGTTATCTCAGCAGTTTACCAATGAAGTTCTGGGACTAGTACGTCACCACTTTTTTTGTTCCTCTCTTTTTCGTGGCGGGGATAAATTGGGCCACATGCTTGCTCTGTCTCTCTGCGCGCTGCCTGTCACCGGGGGTGCCCTGTGTGTGATGACGTTTGCCAGCACACATCACAAGGCACAAAAACTCCATTCATCCACCCTTGCCCGCCTCTGTTCCGCTTTACTGTTATCTTTTCAATGCGTGTCTGCGTTGCGGGAAGTGTCCTGTTGTTCTCCGGCGTAGTGAGTCTTCCCCTTGTCAATCCTTGGTAGTTGGTGGTTTGGTCTTCTTTCAACCCACTATGTGCTACATAGATGTCTTCGGTGCTGCTTTGTGTGTGACTGTAGGTGGCAATGGTAGTCAGCTTTTCCTGGCCAGGGGTCTAAAATGTCTGGCCTGTGAATTATTGCAGATAGCCCAGGAAAGTCAAGCTAGGAATTTCAATACTTGGTTCTGAGGCATGTTGCATAAAAAAATTTTTTTCTTTTTGCAAAATGCCTGTGTTGCAAAAAACAAGCAGAAATTTTATGCGAAGTCTACTTGTCATAGCAGTGCATAGATAGGTTAAATGTGGTTTTGCTGCGCAAGGGACGAAGCTGTGCAATTTATTCTTTTTGTTAAAATGTTTACTGCCTGCAAGTATTTTTATGCTGTGTAAAATCTGAGGCAGCCTTCATATTAATCCAGCTCAAATCATGTTTTGGCAGCCTCACCATCACTTGTCTGCTTCACTGTCAATACAAAACTAGATTTCAGAGCATGGCTTCAGAATAGTAGTACTTAATATCTACTTGGTTAAGTCAAGTGCCATACCAGCAGCATGGCACTTTAACCCTTTCACTGTTAGGTGTTTCTGGCCGTCGCAGCCCCAGTGGTGGCTTGGTTTCGGGAATATCAGGTAACGAGCATAGCGATTTATTACATTATGATTATGATTGAAGGGTTGCGCTCGCGGACAGTCCAGAAAATGACACGTCGAAAGGAAACAGCATGGGTGAGAAATCACCTTTCTTCCACATATTTTCGGTTTGCCGTTGCACACTTCCGGGATGACGGCCCCGCTGTTTCAACATCTGACGCTGCGGAACTCTCCCCTTCCTCGGGTGAGAAGCTCATGGAATCCAAATCCGAGCTTGGCTCGTATTCGGAATCTGAAGAGCCATCGCTCCAGTCCGCAGTTCAAAGCCCCGCGCAGTCAGCCATCCGAAAGTAACCGCGCACGTGAAGTGAACACTTTCAGTGGTCCGCACAACCCAGAGAAATAGCACGTTGTGAAATCAAGATGACAGATAGAGATGGAAAGGGGAACAACCTCGTTTGCTGCTGAGAGCGGCAAGCGAGCGAAAGCAGCGATCAAGTCATGTTTCGATCTATTGGAGAGGCAATGGCGCACGCCCCTCAACTTGACGTGCTGTAGCAGACACACCAACAGAATTAATAAAAAAAAAAAACTGCAAACCTGTGGCAGATGGCAGAACAACCCTCGTACCCGTAATCGCACGTGCACTTTATGGTTGCTCAGCCAGAGAGCAGCATGCGCAGAACGACCACGCCCTCCAGCAAATATGGGTGGGCACGGTTGCTCCGTACTCTTCAATATACGTACCAGCACAGTATGGGGTGAAAATACCAGCTTCTAGAAAGATGCGGCAGATGGCGCGACAGTCCAGACACGTCAGCTTTGCGATTTGGTGTGAATTTTCAAATGCACAATGGAAAACGTACCAGTACGTCAGTGACAGCGAAAGGGTTAAGGATAGTCGGTGAAAGTTACTCATACTTTCAAAGGAAAGCCGAAGAACTTTTTGATAAGCTAAGCACAGTGTCCAAAAACTTTGTCTATGTAAAGTTAAGTATAAAAAAATGTCACTATCATAAAGCCAGCTGCAGAAAATACTGCATCCTGCATTCAGACTTTATGCACACTCCATGGTAATGCATACTTGCCAACCCTTTCGAATTTTTTGTAATATTAACAAATTTGGTCTCCTTCCACAAATTTACAAATATAGTGTCAAGTTTTACAAAAATGTACATAAAAACATCTTTAAATCTTTTGAAGGTTTGGGCGGTGCAAGATCAAGCGTTAAGATATGCATGAAAAAAAAAAAATGCTATGGCACCTGCACTGCCTTGTCCACTGGGATAGTTGCTTGAAAAGTTTATTCTGACAAATTCTTTAAGCAGGCAAAATTGGCAACAACAAGGTCACTGTAGAATGTGCTGTGTGCTTGTCAGTATCTTCTGTTCCAAGCTGGCTGTTGCTTGTCTGCTGCGTCTGAGGACAAATAATCTTTAAGCATCCCACAAAAGGTGTACTATTCCCCCCACCCCATTGTCGTGATTGGGGCATTTAAATATTTTCTTAAAGTTCGCAGGCATGGTAATGATTCTTTTAGTTCTAGTCCACTTCAAAATAACGGGCAGGTGTATTTCCCCAAAATTATGTCACGATATATGACTTGAACAATAGCAGATATCATGGCCCTTTGCACCCAAAGCTCAAATACAGTCGACTTCCATTAATTTGACCCTGACAGGACTGGTGAAATTGATCTAATAATCCGGCCAGTCAAATTAAAGGAAGTGCCAAAACACAGCTGTGATTCATTTGCCAATATTTTCCTCATTCTAACACTGCCCCGAACGAAACGGGCATGCACTTGTACATGTACAAAATAGAAAAAACTAATGCAGAAATGACATCAAAGCTCCGAAACAAAGCAGTAATATTTTCTGCTATATTTTCTACCGAGAAAAACGTTGTGCAATGGCGGTCGGTTTCCTGAAGTCAGCTTAGCCGCAGTACATCTATGTTGTGCGGCAAAGCATACAAATGCCGCGATGGCGGTTTTGGGTTTGTATCCGATTGTATCCTGCAGGCAATTTTTGGCCCAATTTTCTTTAAAAAAAAAATGGGAGCATTTGTTAGAATTGGGTAAGTACCGTAATCAGACAATTGTGAGCTATGGTTATAGCTTGAAAATCTTCCTAGGGTAGGCCGAAAATAGGCATTCTCGATTATTTTTTTCCGTGTGTTCAACGCACTCATCGTCCTCTAAGCTCCGCTGAGACAGAAGCTGGCACTAAAGGAATTGCTATCAGGGTCACCATAGGGTTCAGGTGCATGCACGCTGACTGGTCAAGTTTGAATTATCCCGAAACCGAAATAAAAAAAATTTGGGCCCATAGAAATGCATGGCCTGTAAAAATGCTGGCAGGGACCTTCAGTCATGATCAAATAAATCAAAATATCAACTGGAGTGGAATTAATGGAAGTGTACTGTATACAGTTAAATAAGAAATAAGCTAAATTCATATTCCTGTCTGGCAGCTAAATGGAAAAATGTTTGCAGATTTTAAAACCAGTTCAGCTTCCCTTCAAGTTTACTGGCCCCTTGGTCTCTATAGAGAATGCCTCTTGCAAACAGAAAAAAAAAGACTTTTAATTAATAGCGGCAGTGAACACGCTGAAAGGTGACACCAACATGTTCTATTGAATGTATCACTACTCTTTTTGCAAAAACAATGTGCATTGCAATCTTTTTGTTGGATAAAGGTGTACAGTCATTAAAAAAAGGAAAAGTGCAGAGCATAACTAGTATGTTCAGCATAACTAAAAACTCTCTAGGTAGTGCAAAAGGAAGTGAGGATACTCTTTGTGCATATTTTATTAAAGATGACGATTTCAATACGGTGTCAGTCTTCCTTCTAGCTTAACTTCATGCCACTCAAGGCCAGTGAGTATGCCTTTTGTTCATTGTGTAGAAGCTCAGTGTGCTGCCCTTGAATTTTTCTTGTGGTTGATTTGATAATGATTGATGGACAGGAAAAGTGTTTACACAGTCTCATCTGAGCCTTGGTTGTATGGGCGCACTGATCCTTGTCCCTGCAATTGCCTGCACGCCAGCACAAGTTGAGACCCCTGGCCAGCGTAGTGCTGTCTCATTTCTGGTGCCCCTTCATTTTTGTGGTGTTCTGGTGCGCACATTTTACAAAGAGCACATACTCACATTGTCTGGTGTCTCTTGATCTTTCCTTTTGTATGTTTCCAGTGGTGATGGTGATTTTTACTGGCGTGGTGCACTTTGGTGGGTCTGTGCATTGTAGTTTGCAGGTTTTTAGCTGGCACTGAAATAGTATGGTGTACACTGCCCGTTGTTCAGGAGTGGGTGGCCCGACTGCTTTGTTTGACATAGAGTGTAAGACAATCATGGCTTCCAGTTTACTCTCATCTCTTGCTGCAAACTCAGTTTGTAGATCAAGACACCAGGGACTCTATTCTGGCTTCATTGCATGTGGTGACAGTCCCTCTGCTGCATTCCCTGATTGGTTGAAACAATGAAAGCTGTAGGTCTGATTCATCTATGACAAAAAGTGTGGGCAAACCAGCAGTACTGTCTTATCATTGATATCTGGCTATATGACATTTCTGCTGAAAGCTGTTGAAGTGGCCATCTTGTATTAAGACTACCGAGTGCTTCGTAATGGAATAAAACATTTTGTTGGAACAAGTTTCAGAAGCACCTCTTGTAAGAGTTCTAGGGGTTCTTTACTTCTAGCTATAGCAATACATAGTGAATTCGAATTGTGATGCTGCATTTGGTTGCAGAAGTTCTTATAGACAATGCAGCTGTATGATGTCAGACTGCATTCCATTGCTTAATCTTAGAGGTCATAAATATGCATCACTCCATTGACAACAATAGCATAAACTCTTGTCCTCACAATTGAACTGCTTTTTTACTTGGAAATGTTTCAGTCAGAGTATGGCCTCAGGTGAAGTACTTGTATAAACTGTATTGTAGTTCAGTTTTTGACTAGAGTATGTTGCTGGAATTAGTTTGAAAGAATAATGTGTCTCTCTGTGACATTTCAGTCGGCAAAAGAAATCAATCAGTCGTCAACAAGCTGAAAATGAAATGAAGTAGAAAATATGCAGATTAGTTCATTAGGCATTATCTAAGCATTGTTGCCACATGCTTAATTTTATCACATTTAGGTTGGCCATTCCTTGTAGAGGAAGTATGGTGCTAAACATCTGTAGAGTCTTTTTTTTTACTGCTTCTGATTTTCTGTCATATTTTAGTGTATGGAAGGCTCATGCTTTTGAGCAGTATGTTTAAGAGAAGCTTAGAATGGGAAGCCCTGATTGTCTGACATTTTGTTAATGCAGTGTGATGAGTTGCTGTCTTAAAGTAAATGTTAAATTTATGCTAAGGAAAAGCTATTAGGTAACATACTTTTCTTACCCTACACTGTGCTAACCTGCTGCTAAAGTTTCTTTGGGAGCTTTCACTTATTCAGGTACGGTACTAGCACTGACATGGAAGCATTATGTCACCGCATGCATTGAGAAAGGGTTTTAGGTGGAGTTGGCAAACAGCTAGTATCACCAGCACAGGGTGTTTCTTGAATGGCATGTACTTTTTGGTGCACCACTGAAAATAGTAGTTTTGTATCTCACTGGCCACGCACTTTTTACATTAGACATAATGTATGATGTGTGCCATTGCAGGGAAGCCGCAAGAAAGTCTACCATGTGCCCAGAAAAGAGCGCATAACGGAACAGACGTACCAGATGTCTCGCTGGACTCCTGTCTTGAAGGACATCATGGAGGTTAGAGCCAACTGTTTGCTTTAAGTTGCTATTTAGTGGAGCTAAGTTGCAGAGAGTAGAAACATAAACATTAAGGTTTTAATTATTATTCCTTGGATATGTGCACACTCCACCAATATGAAAGGGAACAGTGGATGTGTGTTCAAAGCCAGTAATTTTCCTTGTGTGTGCTTGTATAAAAAAAAATTCAATGAGCTGGATTCTTAACAGGAGAACAACATAACAAATACAGTTGTCTTTCGTTAATTTGAACCTGATGGAACGGACAAAATTGGTCGAGTTATCCTGTGGGTCAAATGAAACAAAAGTCCGAAAAAAATTTCAAAACGGACCACTGATTCATTTGCCAGCGTTTTCCCTGTTCTAACATGCCCCTGAATTGAATGCACACCTGCTTTATATCTGTTCAACGTCATCTAACATAGAAGAGATTAGAGCTTCTAAGCAAAGTAGAAATGTAACGCGTACCCAATTTATTAACCAGAAACATATTGCATGCCTCCAAATTTGGCAGTAGGAAAAAGATGAAGCTATTGAACTTTATTTTCACAGAAGAAAGATTTATTTACACCTAATGTCCTTCGTCATAACTCTCGGAGAGCACATTCCTATCTATGGAGCACATGTCCTCTGCACGGTCCATTGCATGTTTGATTGCAACAATAGAACACCCAAAACACGTGTTGCAACTTGTTGCTGCTAGCTTATGTAAAATAACTTATCTATTGAATGAGCTCTGTAATTGAATAATGGAAAGCATCATGTCATCGTTTCGCTACATGAGCAAGATGAAGAAAAACCACAACTTCTGTCACAATCTTGCGATGGCAATGGTGATGACAATGGCTATGCTGGCTCTAAGGGTAGGCTACTGGGAACACCGTGAGCATAGCTTTGGTTTTGTATCTGATTACACCACACAGGTAATCTTAGGACCAACTTTATTGGAAAAAAGATGTGCATTCGATTGGGGTAAATACTGAAATCATTCATTGTGAGCTACCATTCTTGCTTAAAAATCTTCCTATGATGCACTGAAAATATGTGTTTTTGACAGATTTTTTGGTGCGTGTTCGACATACTCGCCACCCCTTAGCTCCACTAAGACAGGTGCTGCCACTAATGCGGTTTGATTGGTGTCATCATTGTGGTTGAGTGTGTGCGGGCGGACCAGTCAAGTTCAACTTATCTAGCGAAAACCACTTCTAGTATCCAAATAAGTTTGGGCCCATAGAAATGTATAGGTGCCGGCCGAGACATTTAGTTTATATCGAATTAACTGAAAAATTAAATTAACCAGAGTCGAATTAACAGAAATCTACATTAGCAGTGAGCAAGATTTTGATTTTCATATTTGCAAAGGGTCCTGTATGAACACGTTTTCATATTGGCAGAAATTGTACAAGATAGTCAAAAAATTTAACTGCACTAAAAGTATAAGAAAATTCATTTATTACAGTAGACGACTACCCTACAAATGTTCGACAGCCTTTTACTGAACAGATCTGTGAATGCTAGTTCAGTGTCATGATAAAAAACATGTGAACACAGTGCTGTTGTATGGCTGCCCTGTTGTAGGCATGCACAAAGAATGGGCATTCCTCAGTCTGGCTGGCAAGAGCAAAAGTACTGTCTATATGTATCGCAAGATGTTTCAGTACAGTAAAACCCCCTAACATCAAACTCGTATTAAATATTTTCATGGTGCAGAGCTAGCTCCCATAAGTACCTTGTATTTTTAGCCCCCTTAATTGAATGTTTTTCTAGTGAACCCCATGTATATTGAAACCTTAATGCTTAACACTCAGGAAATCTACAACAAGAAATAAAAATGTTGGGATTTGCCAAGTTTATTTACCAGTGCTTTTACTGTGACATTTTATTTTCGAGTTGGGGATCAAGCTATGTAATGCAATTAGATGGAAAGTTGGGCAAGTTGGTATAACTGCCAGACAAAGCACAAAGACAAAGACTACTAGACAAGAGCTGTATTTATTAACATATTTGACTTTGCAGGCACTTGTCTCGTGTAATTCTTCATCTCTGTGTCTTCTTTTTTTTTAGCTGTTCTTACCAAATGCAAAGCCATATGCACCCACAGGGCAAAGACATGGAAAACAAAAGAGCAGGGAGCGAGCTGGGAAGGAACATATTAAGGTTTAATAGACACAGATCCCATTGGAAGACATGCTACCTCCCATTGAAGATGCTGGGCTCACATTCACAAAAAGCTTAGGGTAGAATTGCTCATAAGAGCCAATTCCAGCCAATCCTAATGTTGGACATATTAGCAAAGGTGCCAGCCAATGGCAAAGGAGCACTTGCAAAGGAAAAGCTTTGAGAACTTGGTCCGTGATTTTTTTGGCATTACTTCATCTGAAGGTTTCATCAACGTTCACAGTCCATCTGAAATGAGCACCACCTGACCAGCAAAGATTTTGTGTGCTCACTGTGAATGGTAATACAATCGGCAGAGATCTGGAAGGGTACATGAAAAGTATTTGAAAGTGCGCTCTAGACTGTGATGTTGCCAGTGCTGAAAAGTAGTTTAAGTGTATTAACTAGGTGTGCGCGAATACCGAATAGTAGACTTCAAATCATATTGAATCAAGCAAAAAAAATGCCAAATAGTATTGAATTGAATATGAAATATTAGAAAGATTTTCACAAAATGTAATGCTTACAAATTTTAGGCAAGAAAACACGGTGCTACACATGCTCGGGAGTCTCCTCGCATTGCATAACATTAATGTAGCAAGCTATCAGTAACCTATGTACATATAAATCGAGATTTACAATATGGTCTACTCGTGTTAAAGGAAACACCAAATTAGTATGCCAGCACTGATTGCAGCTTGGTTCTAATACAGTATATGAAGGTCTGGAAAATACTTTTTTTATCAGTAGAATTTCTGTTGCATGTTATCAAGAGCTTTTCTTCCTCTGAAACCAATGAATTAGTGATGCTTAGTTGTACTGAATACCAATGAGGTTCTCAGTTTAATAGTAGACCTGTGTTTTGAAACAATCTTATTTATTGCATAGGAAGTTTTGCTTTCCAGCTTATCTCCAAAATTCAGAAGGGATATCCCAACTTTACGGCAGGCAGGTTATCGTAAGGCCAATTTGTGCGACAGACGAAAGGACCGCACATCACGTGACTTTGTCACTGTTCTGTGTGTGGCCGGCGCCAACGGTTAAAAGCAGGCACCGTCCGCGCCATTTTATTTTCAGGTAGGCATTATTTACCACGTGTCAGATTCTGAAATCTAGAGGGTCACGGCAAGTTTGCGCAACACTCGCTCTTTTCCAGTGTACCAACGCATCTAGTCGATACACTGGAATAATGTTCATCTCAAAGCTTTGGTTATCTCGAAGTTCATAAGGTTTCGCAATTCGAGTTCGAGGGGGGTTACTGTTTTTGAAAGATAGCTGAACTAGCGTACAAATAGTCCATGCTGTTTTAAAGTGGAGAGTTGGGCTTGTCTTACCCTCCTCACTCTGGACAGGCTTAGTTTTGATTATGGTACACTCAGCGGTTTAACAGCTTTTACACGGAAAGTGCCATGATACCATAATGAAATGGCCGTGGAATAAAATATTACATGAGATTTCATACATCACCTTGTTCGCAAGATGCACTGCAACTGAGAACCTACCCAGGTGGTTACGGAAAATGAGCTAGCAGCTCCTTCACCTCTGAACTCATTGAGTGCAACAGCAGCAGGCTTTCTCAGCAGACTCTGCCATCTCCTTGCACATTGTTACCCTCTTCTGCTACAGTGTTGCCTGTTGTGGCATCCAAGGTGCTAGGGAAAAAAAAACAAACAAACAAACCGGACCGACTTGATAGAACCCTTAATTGTATTGCTGTGCTGTGCCACTATGTGGGTGTAAATGGACACTTCACAAGTTGGTAGTCAGCTTACAGCACTGCGGAATGTCTTAAGGGTTTGTGGTGATGGTTATTTAAACTGTTGTCACACTACTCTTATGAATCGTGACATCTGTTCGTAATAGACAGCAAATCTCCTTGAGATTTCGATTCCTCCTTCAAAAACGGATCACAGAAACACTTGCAATGCTTCAAACGATGTTCTTGGAGGTGGCATACAGCCATGCACAAGTTTTTGAGTTGTTTAGGTAGTTCCGAGAGGAGAAATGACCTTTGAAGACCATCCTCGTTTCGGCCAACCTTCAACTAGTCACACCTAAGAGATTGTTGAAAAGGTTCTATAAAAAATGGCTGTGGCTTAGGTAAGGTTAAGCCCAGGATGCGAAGCATACTAGCCTTTATTTTAGTTGTTGAACCACTGTTTAGCCTGGTGAACTGCTGTTGCTTGGCTATATTTGGTTCGGCTAGACGAAGAAACAACTCGTGCATTACTGCTTCGCCTTCAAGAGTGGAACGCGAGAGCGTTCCCGTCGACCCGCCAAGGGGTGTAAGACAATGGGCTATAGGGCAGCGACTACGCGCCCCGCATTGGGCGCGGTGAGCGTCGAGCAAAGCAGCGTTCGGCGCGGCAACGAAATGTGCGCCTGAGCAAGAGACGCACGCCTTAGAAACAGCTCGTTTCTAAGGCAACACCGCATTCACTAGAGGCGCTTTTGTACCGCTTTGAAGCATCGTACTCGTGGCTCAGTGGTAGCGTCTCCGTCCCACACTCCGGAGACCCTGGTTCGATTCCCACCCAGCACGTCTTGCAAGAGTTGAGCCAAAGCCACTTCTCCTCTGTCGTGACGTCACGGTGTCACGTGGTTTCAAGGCGACACCGCCGCGCCTGAGGAGCTGGGTTGAGCTCTCGTAATATGCTTCGCATAAAAAAAACCAACGAGAGTCTCCGCTACACAATTCACAAGATTTCAGAAGCTGCTGGTGTTAGCTGGAGCCCTTGCGAGTGGATTTCAAGTGTTGACTTGAGTATGAGACGTTTTGCCATAAAATTTCTTCCCTGCCTGCTCACAGAGAACCAAAAAAAAATGAATGCTTGTGTAATTTCGTGCCAAGATTTGAAAAACCACATCCAAAGTGACTGAAACCTTCTTTCGAAGATCATCACAGGTGACGAAAGCTGGTGCCATGAGTATGACCCCAAAATCAAACAAATTTCGAGCCAATTGAAGGTGCGGTGCCTTCTTTATCAATACAAAAAAAAAGGCAACAAGTGCACTAGTGTGAAGACACTGGTCATTATTTCTTTTCTTTTTCTTTTTTTTTCAGCTTTTGTGGAATTGTGCAACAGGAGTTTGTTGTTCTTGGACAAACTGTCAGTCAGAAATTTTGCTTGGAGGTGATTAAGAGAAGATATGCTAGGGAAGCACACAAAACTGTGAAATGCAGGTGATCGGTTTCTCCATCACGACACTGCTACAGCTTGCACCGATTTGTCTGTGATGTAGTATATAGCCTCTCGGGAATGGGCTAGCATCTCTCACCCATCCTTTTCATCGTACTGAGCACCCTGGGAATTTCTTTATTTAAGGAAAGGAAATTCAGTAAAAAAAGGAGGTTTGCCCCTGTGCACAAGGTAAAGGCAGCGTTATAGGGAGCCGCTCAACAGCATTAAGCTTGAGGAGTTCCAGAGTTGCTTCGAACAGTAAGCAAAAAGGTTGGACATATGTATTGGCTCCAATGGAGGTTGTTTTCAAGGGAACTAAGTGTTTTCATTCCTAAATGAAAATAACATTTGCTTTCAAATAATTTTTTTTTATCCCCCCTTTAAATGCACAGATGCCACCAACCTAGTTATGAGTGCAATACCCCTCACAATTTACCATGCTGTGTGATAGAACCAAGGTTAGCGGTAACCTCCATGATTCCAGCTCCCAGTTGCACATTGCTACCGAGGCACGACTTCGAATTTCAGTGGTAGTGGGGAAACTTTTCATCACCTTGTGGCAATGGTGAAGCTGAGAATGAGGAGGTGATCTGGCGACACGACAGCAGCCGCTGTTGTTGGCATAGCATAAGACAGATGGATGAGCGAATGGACAGAAAGAAACAGCAAATCCAGTTTTCAGCTCTTAACTGCTATGTCAGTAAAAGAACATAGGCTGGACATTAACTGAACATTAAAGGGGTAGTGGTAGATAGACATGTGTAAGACATTGTTAACATCGTACCTGCCAGGTATTGCGACTTTGTCGTGAATTGCCCAATTTTTAGGGCCTATTTACGGTTGTCATGTTGAGACTATAAGATGATGCGACAGCGGCCGACAAGGTGTGCCATCATCCCTAAACTTAGTCAGGAAGGTGAAGCAGAACAGCAGTTGCTGCGTCCAGCCCAGTTAAGGAAGGAAAGCGTTTTCCATTCATTTCTTGTGACACAAGCTTGCAAGATGCACAGCGCTCATGATGACGGCACGTGATGGCAATTTGCTATGATGAAGATGATGCTACAGATGGCTCCCCCCAACAGGGATAATGTCCAGTTGAAGGTAACGGGGCGCACTTGCAGCGGTGTAGGTAGAGGTAGCAGGGTGTGGCATGTGTTCGCAATGGTGATAGTGGGCATAGACGCCAGCAGCAGAGTCGGCAGGGAACAGGGCCCGGTTGATTACTTGGAGGCTGACGCACTGATAAACGGGGACAAAAGTGTCGCAGACAGGGCAACCTTAAGTGGATCAATCGACGGACAGACGTTGGAAGCAGCAGGTGATGAGGTAGTTGGTGTAGACACAAAGGCAGCCATCATGGGAACCAGACTTGAGTCCGCATGCCACCGGTGTCACTGTCCATCATTGTTGGCAAGACAAGGGCCGCTAGTGCACCTACTTGTTCAGCTCCCAGATGGGTTTGATTTGGGTGAACCATCCTCCTTGTACAGGCCAGATGGTGGAACCTGGCACGAAGAGCCGCAGAAGGTCCATGTGGCAGCGGGTCACTCGGCGAAAGGCGTGATTCCTGGGTCCATACATTTATTGAAGGCGAAGGCTGTCGCATCCAGCTAGGCTGAGAATGAAATCGTATTCTATTCATTGCTCATGACAAGAGCTATGCAAGATGCACTGTGCTAATGATGATGGTGCATGATGGGAACTCGTGGTGATGAAGATGACACTACAAGGCCAGTTATATTACACTTTATTAATAGTGCCCAGTTGGGAAGAAATCTTATTTCAAAAGTGTTGCAAATGCATTTTTTGGACCTGCATGGTTATTCATAACTCTGCAGCATTGCCACTGACTCCAGAAAACCAACGCATAATAAGAACCAAAAAGTTGGAATGTCGTATGATGTTGCTTGATTTTAGAGCGCAGCTCTTAGGCGCCTGTTCCTGCGTTGAGCGTTGACGTGCCTCGGCGGTGTAACTGAGCAAACGAGCACAGCGAAAGATGAAGGAGCGAATGCAGAGTGTAGCGTGGGATGAAATACAGCGAGAGTGAAGAGAGCACGAGAGGGAAAACGGAGGAAGCCACCTTGAAGCACCACCAGAGGGCACACATGTCCACGCATATAGGAAAAGAGGAAAAAAAGAGCATGAAATAGAACCAGATGGAAAAGGAGCTGGTGCTGACAAATTTCAACTGGAAGAAAGCTGAAGAGAAAATTCCTAAGTGCACAGCCACAGGGCTAGACAAGGTTCCCGGTAGGCTGATTAATGAACTAGGACCAAAAAGCAAGGAAGCTCTGGTGAAAGCAGTGGAAAAAACTTTAAAAGATAGATGAATACCAAACAGTTGGCGACAAAGTAAAATGAATTTATCAAGGTAAGAGGGAGAAAGATAGAATTCACTAGCATAGGCCATTGACCATTACATCGGTAATATACAGGTTAGCAACGCAGGCAATCAAATTAAAGCTGCAAGCATAAGCAGAGAATAATGGCATTTTGGGAGAACTTCAGAATGGCTTCAGAATAGGTAGCCGTCTGGATAATAACTTATTTGTTCCTATCCAGTGCATTGAAATATCAAGAGTAGAAAGGAGGCAGTTATATGTGGCCTTTTTAGACATTACAGTAGCGTATGACAACGTAGACAGCAACATCTCGTGGGATATTCTGGAAGGGGAAAGCTTAGGTGACGATTGTCTACAGCTTTTGAGAGAGATTTACCTAGAAAATACCATTTGCGTTGAATGGGAATGGATGAGGAGCGTGGAGAAAGTGGTTATCAACAAGGGACTGAGGCAGGGATGCCCTTTATCCCCACTGCTGTTTATGATGTACACGCTGAGGATGGAAAGGGCGCTAGAAAGAAATATCGGCTTTAATCTCTCATACAAACATGCGGCTACAGTAGTAGAGCAGCAGTTTCCAGGTTTATTTTATGTGGACGACATTGTGCTGCTAGCTAACAAGCTAAGTGATTTGCAACGTCTGGCTAATATCTGTGGACAGGAAGGCGAGCATTCAGGTTTGAAATTTAGCATTCGAAAATCAGGTGTTATGGTATTCAATGAAAACAGTGAACAGACAATGGCAATACAGGGCCAAGAAATACCTCTGGTAAAAGAATATAAATACCTTGGTATATGAATAAATGAAGGCTATGGATAAACGAAGATATATGGGAACACAGGAAAAAACAACAATAGTAAAGGGGAAGAGAAGTGCAGCCATAATGGAACACAGAGCACTATGGGAATAAAATAGGTGCGAGGTGCTCCGGGGTATGTGGAAAGGTGTAATGGTTCCAGGACTTACATTTGGAAATGCGGTTGTTTGCTTGAAATCAAGGGTACAATTGGGACTCAATGGCAACCTAAGGTCAGTGGGACATCTCGCATTGGGTGCTCACGCGAAGACTACAAATTAAGCTGTGCAGGGGGATATGGGCTGGACTAGTTTTGAAGTGAGGGAAGTTCACAGTAAAATTGATTAAGAAGAATGACTGAGGAATATGGAAGAAAGTAAATGGGCTGGAAGAGTGTTGAGGTATTTGTACAGGAAAAACGTTAATTCACAGTGGAGGAAAAGAACTAGGAAGCTTACCAGCAAGTAAGCGGCATGTAGAGTGAGCAACACAGCAACAAAGAACGTCAAGTGAAAAGCCGGAGAAGCTGAAATATTCTCATGGGTAGTGGTAATGGAAAAGAAACCTGCCATGAGTAACTACTTAAGAGAAAAAAACGAAATCGGAAAAGAACCAATTTATGATAACTCAAAGGGAAGCCCATTACTTTTCGAAGCGAGATCAGGGTATCTTAGAACATGTACCTGTAAAGCAAGATACAAGAAGGAAGAAGCATGTGCTTGCTGCGGTAAAGCTAGGGAAATGATGGAGAATGTTTATTAGAAGGGGAAGATATCTGCCCATTGGTCGATTTAGGCACCACTGGCCTCCTTGAAGCCACCTGTGGTTTCAGCAAGAGCAGGGGGTAAGTAAACATGTCCTGAATAGAGATTAGTAAGAGGTGATTGGAAGATTGGTGGAAGAAAAGTTGGGAAATGACAAAAAACGGAAATGTACAAAAACAAAGTTTGCAATAGGGGGGTCAGAAAATTTGGTTCTGGGAATTCATCGTGGTTTTTTTCTTTTTCTTTTCTGTTTTCTTTTTTCTTCTGTAACCTGGGTAGGACATTAGGCAGCATAATAGCAAGAGCTTGGTGGCACAGCCCTGTTCCAAAGGGGACGCTCATAACATTAATCCATCCATGTATGGCATCACCGGCCGTGTGGGGGAAACAAAAAGAACCAGAAAGCTTGCTTTCGCACAAAGAATTTGCTGCAAATGTTTCTTGGTAAAGATTATATGATTGCATAAGCTGCAGTTGCTGGCTACTGTTTGGCTGGTCTATATATAGCGCTGCACGTCGCGGCTCCGCCAGTCGGTGCGGTGATCGGTGCGATGCCTCAATATATTGCGAAATGAAAACACATATGAGAGCTGCACTAAAATTTTGCATTAGGGAGTACTGTAATCGCCCGTGCATTTTTATTTTTCAGGCATGATTCATACACGCGACATCAGAACATGGCAGCTAAGAGCAACACACATGTGCATGCACACCACTCGGAGATGATGGCTGTCCGCACCAAACAGACATTGTCGCCACATCTGACATCACGATCTGTAGCATGCCTAGATACTCTTCTGGTGTTGTGTGTACAGTAGTACACACACACCAAGGTCAGAAATGCCTCAGAAACACAAACATTAGCAAAGATAACAGCATAAAAAGAAAGGTTACATGCGTTGTGAAACTTGCTAATTACATCTGTGCTGCAAAATTGTTTAACAGGTACAAGCTATTTTTGAAAAATGCATTACAAGATGGACATCTGGCAGTGCCAGCGTGTGGGCCTGTAGCAGTTCTTTTCCATTGGTTTTGACAGTCATAATTTGTGTAAGCAAATTTGAAATTGAGTGTTTTCCAGTTACGCTACATGTGAAATAGTGGAATTTGTACTCCTGCCTGGAATAATTTCCAAATTTCACTTGTGGAGTCTACATTCCTGGAAAAAAAATATTTGTTCTGTTCTGTTGCTATCTGTTTTATGATGTTAAAGATGCAAGAAATGTGTTAAAGCTAAATATTCAATTGAAATATATGTGGCCTATATTTGTGCTTGAAAGGGAAGTACATATTAAGTATGAATACTTAGTTCACTAGAGTGGGGTCCTCCTTTGCTTGGGTTGCTCCCAGAACACTGTAGAGAGTGCAGGCATTCTGCAAAGTACTTTCACAAAATTTTCGTATTCCGTTTGTTTTTGCTAACAAGATATCTAAGATAGCTGCTAAACCCTTAACTGTAACATCGTGCCAGAATTCCTTGAATGCTCAGAATAATCATCACTTATATCCTCTTATAATGTAACCAACTCAAAATGTGCATGCCAAATGGAGTCAGACTTCTTGTTGTAGGATTTGTTTTCAAGGGCAACTGTAAACGTTGCGAAAGTTGCGAAAGTTGAATGTTGCGTGCTGAAGTAGTCATCACATAATATCACAAATCGCTGACGCATGTGCCAATCAGCCTGGTACGTTGGTCACAAGCCACACAATGACCGTGTTGCCAAAAGCTGCATGCACGCTACATAAACCATTCTTTCCTTTTTCATTCTGTACTTATCCGTATTCAACATTGTATAATAAGCTTGGTCCCCTACTGTCGCATCTCTGAGAATGTGGAGTGTCCATCTTCTCTCCTTTATTGTCTAAAGCTTTCAGCAAAACTATCACAATGTGGTTTCGACTACTACAGCAACCCACACATCAGTGATACCACGTGACTCAACCCACCACCTTACTCCCAAATTTTCATCACATGCTGCAGAGAAGCCCTTGTAAACACACCGTATGCCAAGATATTTGGCACGCTTTCTTAATTTGTCAGATTATAATATGTTATTTATGATTTGTTGTACGTTGAGAAATTGAGACTCGTACTGAGATTAGGGAGTTGGCAAAAACTTGACAGAAAAATTAGTTAGAGAGAAATTCGTGTCAATGCTTCTTCAGTGCAGTACAACATAGTCTACCTCTGCATCACACTTCATGCATTCATTGAGTGGGGCACTAATTTTTCATATACACAAGATTCATTGTCTGCTCCTGGCTTGGTCACCACATTGCTGTGCATGTTGTGAAGAGCAGCACTCTTATGGCACAATCACATGTGTGGGTAGAGCTGATACTGGTCACCTAAAAATGCATCAATGACCAAACTCGTGGGGGCCTAACTTTTGTACCAAACCAAAGCACAATACAAATAATGGATCGTACAGGAGGGTCACAGCCTGCTGATGGAGGGTATAATGCAATGAGAGGGAGAGAATGTGTTGAAGGCAAAGTGATAAGTCTGCCACAAAGATGCAAGAGTGGCCATCCAAATAATATGTCCATTGCATTACTTAAAATAATTTCTCTTTCTTTATATTTGTCTCCAATTATGAGCTATGCTTGTCACTGTTCTGCATTTGCATCCTGCACTTGCACACACAGGAGTGTTTGGAGTGTCTATAGTGGATGCTGTTAACTCTAAAATGATTAAAGATTTAAGAATTTACATGTCTGTCCGTTTAGTACGAGTGGTACAAAAACTCACGTGATGGTAGTCCTCGGTTTCATTCTCTTTGTATGGTGGCAGCTTTTGGATACAGTTAATATTGTTATAGTAACTTAATTTTTTCATGGGTTCTCACAGGACGCCATCGAGGACAAGCTTGATGTGAAGCATTTCCCTTACTTGAGTGGAGGGCGTGTTCCCCCCACAGGGTATGGGAGGTCAGCACCAACAAGGTTAGTCTATTATAATTCATTTTTTGTCCCATGGCCATAGTGTGGCTATGGGGGATGCCATATTGGAGAACTTCAGAATAATTTTAAAAACCCAGAATTTTATAGCATGCACGTAAATATAAGTGCACAATTTGTATCACGTTTGCAACACTACCACTGTGTTTCTGATGTTGTTTTGCTTGCCGAAAAGCTAGTCTGGTTATTTATTTAAAGAATTTTGCATGTTTGAAATTTCTTGCAGTTCCAACACTATGTGGTAGATTGCTATATTTTTGCTCTCTGAAATTTGACAAGGCACTTGTCATGCACATTGACATTATTATAGGCAAGTTGAAGAGACTGTTTAAGCATGCCTGGTTTCATGAACAGGTAGGATGAGCTGGCTAAAAAGAAGTGGATTGTTGGTACTTTATTTATTGACTACAAGTGAGATGTATCCGCAGAGAGACAAAATGGGTAGTACATGAAGCTGCTGGTAAATTTCATCTATAGGTCGACTAAAGGGGGGAAAGTAATTATACACAATGCTCAATTTTGCAGTCGGAGTAATGATGCAAGGTACAAAGGGTATGTTGATCTTCAAGACTATGCAGTAGACCACATGGCTTTGATACAGGAAAATATAATGTTCTGAGCAGTGGCATAGCCAGAAATTTATTTCGGGGGTGGGTTCTCTACTGACAACTACCACTCCTCCCCTTCCTTCATCCCTTTCTCTGTGTGTGTGTGTGTGTGTGTGTGTGTGTGTGTGTGTGCGTGTGTGTGTGTGTGTGTGTGTGTGTGTGTGTGTGTGTGTGTGTGTGTGTGTGTGTGTGTGTGTGTGTGTGTTTCATTGTTAAGGCATGCAGCCACTTCACATCAAATTATGCTGTCATCCTTATGCTGTTTTTAAAAATGTTATTGAAAAACTAAGCGTTCATTTACTAATTGATGCATTTATATAATGTATGTCAACAACCTAGCTGGTACATGACTTCGAAAAACGAACAGCGCTAAAAACTGGCCTAACAAAAGCAAGACAGCACACTATCATGTGTCTTCTCGCTTGTAGGCCAGACTTGTTGCAGCCCAGGTAACAGTGGCGATAACTTCAAGACCTCCTTCTGTATATTAACATCCTGTAATTTTTGTAATCATCACAATAAAACCAATTCTAATTCTGAAATGCTTTCCACCGAGATCTTCTAGTGACTAGTACGGCCACAACTGCGTACGGAAGAGGGCGGGCACTATTTTGCAAGTCGCCTATCACTCAATCACGCTGTTGGCATTGTGGGCAGGCTATACCGTATTTACTCGAATCTAACGCGCACTTTTTTTTCCGACAAAATGGGTCCAAAAATAGCGTGCGCGTTAGAATCAAGTATGACCATAAATCTGCATTACTGTATCGCCATCGGCATTTCAAGATGGCTGCCTCGTATGTGCTTCGAACTTAGCTGCTGTAGCTTTCTCCATATGCTGTAGTATGTGTGCTTTGGCAATGTTTCCTTTGGCTTAGGTTAGTGCACCGTCCGTCTTCTCATTTTCTATATTTGCTCTACCAGCATGGAAGTGCTGACTGCAAAGTCATGCCGAGTTCATCACGATGCCGCAATTAACCCTTTGAGGGTCGATTTTTATCGCCATATGCGACCGCCCAGGGTCGATTTTTTATTGCAAATTCCAATTCTTCTTGGGGACTTATTTTGAAAAAAATTTACCGTAATTTTTCTAAGGTGACCAAAAAGTGAGAAAAAAAATATTTCGCATTGGTATATATGCACTTTTCATTCATGAATAACATCAATAAAAAAGGAAATAAAATTTGATGCATTGTTATACACATAGTTCAAGGCTTTGAAAATGCGCACACAAGAATATTTCGGAAGGCTCAAATGTTCCTGCTCTTACACTAATATGTACATCCATAGCGTAATCGAACTGCGTAGGTGCATTCACTCAAGAAAACTGTGGTTGTGTGCCCTTAAAAAAAAAGCAAAACGTGTGACAAACTTCCGCAAATCATTTTATTGCCAAACAGGCAATTAGTTTTAGTGAGTCTAAAAAAAAACAAAGAAAGAAAGAAGCAATGGAAAGCATGCACGGCGGCATCCTTCTTATGCTGTGAGCACTAAATGAGTGAGAATGAAGCGGTCGCCCCTTGAGCGATTTGTAATGAAATAGCCATCAGTTCTGCAACCACAAGAAGCCGAAAACCGCCTGCAGAACAAAACACAAACCACTGCCCGCCTGCGCACGCGCCAATGCGCAAGCGCTAGTATATAGACGCACGGGAGCAAGCCAGCTCTAAAACAAACAGTGCAACTAAAACCTTGAGAGGGAGGCGTGCAAAAAAAATTCGCTGTATTCCCACATAGTGGCAGCACATGACAGAAAAGAAAATTAGGAAAGTTAGGAAATTGGCGCACTTTTTAAATGTACAGACGGCGCCGTGTATTTACGTCATTGGCACTGAAAGGGTTAAAAGGAAAACGATCATGTGTGCGGAGACGGACGTAAATTGGGCCGCATCACGGGCGTTCGGAGTTCCCGAAACTTGCATGCGGGACTGGCGCAAACAGGAGAGACGTTCTACACTGGCGGCTGCTACATACGGTGTGGCCACGTGGCCCCTATCTTGAACGCGATCTGTGGCGAAGACACCGGCGGCTGCTATGTACGGTGCAACCGCCTGGCCCCTGTCTTGAGAGCGATCTGCGGCGGAGACAAGAGTCTGCGCCGCAAATCCAAGCGCACCGCGCTGTGCTCTCGTCGAAGCGAGAGGCAGCACAAAGGTCAATTCCCTCGCTCCTGCTATTGAACTTCCTCACTCCAGCATTTTAAAGAGTTTCCGCGGTTATTGAGTAAGACGTGTTCATGCTTGTGCGTGCGTGACACCATGCTTGTTAATTTAGTTAGTAAGCGAATGCTTAAAAGTTTATACGGCTGATAAAACTACTATCCTTACTTTTCGTGTAGCTGTCTACTAATTTGCTATCGTAATTGATGCTTCACCTTTCGCACGAAACTGCAACTTTTTTTTATTTATCGTAACTTTAGTGCATTGGGTGTAAATCTTTGTTTTTTTTTCATGAGAAAAAGTTTTATTTCTGTATGAAAGAATGAGGTGTGTGGTACTGTAAAGAACTTTTCTTTGTTTAGGTCACGGCAAACGGTTGCACGTTACAATCGAGGGTGGCTTTTTTCCTTTTTTCTTTCTTTTTTTGGTCACAAAAAAACGAATGCGCGTTACACATGAGGGCACGTTATAATCGAGTAAATATGAAGCTCTATGCTAGAACTTCGATAGTATCATATGATGCAAGTTTCGCTCACTTTCGGTGACCTGCTGTCCAACTTGGTTGAAGAGATTTTTGGAAGTACCGTATTTACTCGCATAATGATCGCACTTTTCTGTCAAGAAAATTGGTGCAAATTTAGAAGTGTGGTCATTACGAGGGTTAAATTTGCCGCGAAAAGAAAAAAACATTTTTTTTCATCCCGCATTTGCTGCGGGATGATGCCAGGTCAACAAACAGATGGCGGCTACTGTAACAGTGCGGAACACCAAAACAAAAATGGCGGCCAGTGGAGCATGCCGAATGCGCTGAATTCGATTTTTTTTTCTTCTCGTGAGTACATTACATGCATTAAAACAGTTTCTTCCGTATCAGTAATGAATAACATTGTTACGCAAACGAAGGATTAAGAACTGGAGACTATTTACAAAGTATATTTGCAAAGGATAATGCAGCGCTGGCCAGTTCAGCCGACAGCTAGAGGGCCAGAGAGCATTTGTTTTCATCGTCGGTGCGCCCCTGTGCATCGTTCACTAGAAACAGGCAATATGCATGTATCATTATCCCCAGCGGCGCAAGCACCGTCCCGGTGCATCTAAATATCGGTGATAACAGGAGAGTAATATGGTTCTAGGCGTGCGACATGCATGTCAGTGGAATTCGGGGCAGGTGAGGCACTGGTACTGACTGGGGCGATTTCGTACGTAACTGGAGTCACGGCACGCAGCACTCAATATGGGCCTGTGTACCGAGACAGGAGTTTTTCTGACAGGCTAACGTGATGAGTCGGGGACCACAGGAATACCAGAGATCCAGACGAAAAGTGGACGTTTGTGTTGACGATCGTACAAACGCCGTTGTTTCTCTTGCGAGGTCAGGAGGCGAGCGCTGGCAATTTTGTGTGCTTGGGCTGCCCTGGTGATGGCGTCACGTGCATACTCGCTGGTCTCTGCTGCGGCTGATGGAAGGATGCGTCTAGTGGCAATGTGGGTTCTTGGCCGAACAACAGAAAGAATGGCGAATAAATGGCAGTGTCGTGGCGCGAAGAATTATATGCAAAAGTGACATGGGGTAGGGCAAGGTTGCAATCAATATGGTCGGACAAGACATACTTTGCAAGCATGTCTGTTAGGGTATGATTCAGACGCTCCGTGAGACCATTAGTCCGTGGATGGTGAGACGTAGTCAGCTTGTGCTTCATCATCATCATCAGCCTGGTTACGCCCACTGCAGGGCAAAGGCCTCTCCCATACTTCTCCAACTACCCCGGTCGTATACTAATTGTGGCCATGTTGTCCCTCCAAACTTCTTAATCTAATCCGCTCACCTAACTTTCTGCCGCCCCCTGCTACGCTTCCCTTGGAATCCAGTCCGTAACCCTTAATGACCATCGGTTATCTTCCCTCCTCATTACATGTCCTGCCCATGCCCATTTCTTTTTATTGATTTCAATTAAGATGTCATTAACTCGCGTTTGTTCCCTCACCCAATCTGCTCTTTTCTTATCCCTTGACGTTACAGCTATCATTCTTCTTTCCATAGCTCGTCGCTTCGTCCTCAACTTAAGTAGAACCCTTTTCGTAAGCCTCCAGGTTTCTGTCCCATACGTGAGTACTGGTAAGACCCGGCTGTTATATACTTTTCTCTTGAGGTATAAGGAGCTTGTGCTTGGTTGAGCAGAACTGCAGCATGTCACCGATGACTTTAGAAAGAAATGTCGGGCCACGGTCAGTGAGCAATCGGTGGGGAGCGCCATGCTGCAGACTCATGTCGCGTAAAAGAAAATCGGCGACATCTAGGGCGCAGCTCATTAGAAGAGCTCTGGTTATGGCGTAGTGTGTGGCATAATCTGTCGCCACAGCGACCCACTTGTTGCCAGACGTGGACAGAGGGAAAGGGCCAAGTAAGTCCAAGCCAACGCGAAAGAATGGCTCCGAAGGAATGTCAAGCGGTTGAAGGCACCTGGCAGGGAGCGTCGATGGTGTTTTTCGCTGCTGGCATTTCTCACACTCCGCAACGTATTTCAGGACAGAGCGGGCAAGGCCTGGCCAAAAGAAGTGTCGGCGAATCCAATCGTAGGCGCGGAAGACGCCAAGGTGGCCTGCTGTTGGTAAATCGTGAAGTTCTTGGAGAACAGCTGACTGAAGGTGCTTAGGAATGACAAGGAGTAGGGCAGGACCGTCGGGGCGCACATTGTGGTGGTATGATACACCATCCCGGAGAACAAACAGGTGAAGAAATGAATCGGAAGATGAAGGTTCTAAGCCATCAATGATGGCACGCAAGGTGGCATCAAGGCGTTGCTCGTCGGCAACGTGTAGCAGCTGAGAAATGGAGAAAACGTAAGCGTCAACATTGGGGTCAGGGTTGGCAGGTGGTTCATCCACTGGATAACATGATAAACAGTCTGCGTCTTGATGTAATCGGCCCGACTTGTACACTACTGCATAGGAATATTCTTGCAGCCGCAGCTCAGCGACCAAGCCTGCCGGTAGGATCCTTGAGTGAGGAAAGCCAGCAGAGCATGTGGTGGTCCGTGATTACAGAGAAGTGCGTGCCATACGAGTACGGATGGAATTTGGAAACCGCCCAGATGAGAGCCAGGCATTCACGTTTTGTAATCGAATAGTTGCGCTCCGCTGGTGTGAGGAGGTGGCTAGCATAGGCGATAACACAATCTTGACCCTGTTTGCACTGAGCTAAGTCGACTCTAATACCGTGACCACTGGCATCGGTACATACCTCTGTAGGAGAGGACAGGCCAAAGTGGGCCAGTATAGGTGGTGTGGTGAGAATGTTGGTGAGCTGGGCAAACGCGGAAGTTTGAGTGGGGCCCCACGTAAATGGCACGACCTTCTTCAGAAGATCAGTAAGTGACACTGCGATGAATTTAGTTGCAGCCCAGCCTCGCGGAAGGCTTGAAGAACAGCTGATAAGCATTCAAGATGTGTCTCAAATGTAGGTGAAAATACGAGAGTGTCGTCAAGGTAGCAGAGGCATGTTGACCATTTGAACCCTTGAAGCAGAGTCCATCATACGTTCGAACGTTGCTGGGGCATTCCATAAACTGAGTGGCATAACTTTGAATTGATATAGACCATCAGGGGTGACGAACGTGGTCTTCTCTTGGTCCTTTTCATCCACAGAAATTTGCCAATAACCAGGCCGAAGGTCTATTGATGAAAAGTATTTGGCACCGTGGAGACAATCGAGGGCGTCGTCAATGCGAGGCAAGGGGTAGGCGTCTTTCTTTGTAATGCAGTTTAGATGACTACAATCTACATAGAAATTCCATGTGCCATCTTTCTTTTTAACAAGTACCACGGGTGACGCCCAAGGGCTCGACGAAGGTTCAACAATACCTTTTGCAAGCGTCTTGTTGACTTCATCTTGAATAACCTTACGCTCTGAAGCAGAAACTTGATATGGCCGGCAATGAATAGGACTGGCATTACCAGTATTTATGTGATGCTTAACAATTGAAGTCTGGCCCAATTGGCGATTGTTGAGGTCGAAGATGTCGTGGTAGGAAACCAAAAGGCGACACAGAGCTGCTGCTTGTTCAGGCAATAGGTCCGCAGCAATCATATGACAAAATGTTGTTTCAGGGCAATTAGCATCCTGTGGACATGGTGAAAAATCTGAGCAGACGTCTACTGAAAATGTCGTGTCATGGTCATCTCCTATAGCACGCAGCGTTGCAACCGATATGCCCTGGGGTAGCACTTCCTTTGTCAGGCCAAAATTGACAACGGGGAGGCATGTCCGTTTATCGGCGACAGTGACGACGGAGTGGGGCACAGTGATATTGTGCATTAAAAGGACATCAGGAACAGGTGCGGCGACGTAATCACCGTCGGGCCCAGGAAAAGATAATAGCAAATCGATGAAAGTCAAGGCTTTCGGTGGCAGTTCGGCACGAATATGCGCAAGTAGAGGAAATTCGAGGCAAAGGGTACCAGCAGAACAGTTGATCAAAGCTGAATGCGCCGTAAGAAAGTAGAGTCAGAGGACTAGGTCGTGGGGACAATCGGACAGCACTGTAAAAAGAACAGGAACATGGCAGTCGGCGATACTTATATGGGAAGTACACATTCCAGTGAAGTCAAGTCAATGGCCACGCGTACGGCTTGAGTAGTAGGTGTGAGAACCTTCCTCTGTCAACGACGGAGGTTACAACTCATTATGGACACCTGGGCTCCAGTATCTATTAACGCCGTTAAAGGGACACCGTCGACGTGAACATCAAGTAAGTTCTGGTTCGTTTGGAGTGTCACTGGAAGATTTCGACACGGCGAAGATAATGCAGCACTACCCCCAGGAGCTGCGTGGTCTAGTTTTCCGTCCGGGAGGGTCCATAATTGCTTGGCGACAAATAGCGACGTGGCTGGGGGGACGGTATCAGTTGCGGTATCTCGGAGGGGAATACAGATCGCTGTGAGGCGTAGCTGGTGGCACCGTTCGGGTATCAGGTCAGGAGATGGAGCAAGCAGCAGGAAAACCGAGGTTGGCAAATTCTTGCAGCACAACTGCCTGAATGAGAGAGATCGCTGGGGCTAGTTGGTCAATGGTGTGGTCAAGTGGGCATGGATGAAACGGCGCAGGACTTGTAGCCTCGAGCTCACGGCGAACAATATGTGACATGCTCATTTAAGGGTGATGAAGCGGTAAGGTCAACGCAAGACGACATCGCAGCAGTGTTCAGGAGCTGGGAGAACTGTGGAATGATGCGGCGGCTTTTGGCCAGCTCGAAGCGGCGGCGTTCCATGACGACGACGTCAATGGTCGACACATTGTTGAGTACCGAGTTGAACGTGTCGTCCGCGATCCCTTTGAGTACGTGGCCGACTTTGTCAACCTCGGCCATTTTCTCGTCGACTTTCCAGCAAAGAGCGAGCACGTCTTGTATGTACGAGACATATGATTCAGTAGAGGATGGAACTCTGGTAGCAAGCTCTTTTCTAGCAGCCAGCTGCCAACTGGTAGGATTTCCAAAGAGGTCGCTGAGCTTCTCCTTGAAAGCATCCCAGCTAGAGATCTCATCCTCGTGTGTCTGGAACCAGACACGAGGAGTTCCGCCCAAGTAGAATAGGCCATTCGCTAGCGTAATGGTAGGGTCCCAGCAGTTGTTTTGGCTAACACGCTCATACAGATTGAGCCAGTCCTCAATCTCAAGCCTCAAGCCCAGTCGACATTATCTGGGCTTGGAGAATATGCCAGAATTGCGGGGGTCGGTACCGTAATGTACATTGTTGGCGAGGTCGCAGGAGTAGAAGCAGTCGAGGTGTCATCACTGGGAGCTATGGTGGAAAGCGAAGATGGGTAACGGCACCTCCACCAAAATGTTACGCGAACGAAGGATTAGGAACTGGAGACTATTTACAAAGCATATTTACGAAGGATAATGCAGCGCTGGCCAGTTCAGCCGACAGCTTGAGAGCCAGAGAGCGTTCGTCATCTTCCATGACCTCTTTGAGGGGACAGAAACAGATAGGCGTGCTTAGCTGCCAGTGACACAGAAACCCATGGCGGGCATGCAGCTAAAACTGCGGCATTTGTCTTCACTACTATCCTAATACGGCATGTTTCTGCTAAGGGTGGGCGAATATCTTAGCTGTGTTACAAGTGTTGGCATATTAATATAGTACACTTCTAACGTATCAATGTAAACTTTGGCTACTATCGCCGCTTGCGATTTGTTGCATGCCCACGAGTGCAGACAAAAGGAATCGAAAGGCGCAATTTTTGATGTGTGTGTTCACCACAACCATTATAAAGGCTAGAAATAATAAAGCCAAGGCAAGTTTTGTTGTAGCTTTTGTTTTTTTCATGGAAGTGCGGAAAGTGATGGGAGGAATGAAATGGGGGCATCTGCTTAAGAATTTGTTTGGTGCATGCAGACCACTTGGTATGTCTTGGAAGAGTCGTTCGCGTAGCATTTGACAGATGATAAGCGCATTCATCATTAGCTAGACTTGGCACATGACATATCACTGTGGCAAGTTCGGAGTACGATCATTACATGGGAAAGAAAAATATTGAATTTTGACAACAAAATTCAGGGGTGCGATCTTTATGCAAGTAAATACGGTAACTTGCAATCATGGTATTGTAGTCGTCATGCTACGCATATTGTTAGTTTATCACAGTCGGGAATTGATGATCCAGGCAGTCTGAAGCAGGGCTGCTTCCTGTGTAGAAGCCTTTGTGAAAATTACGGCATCCGTATTTTGCAGTAAAATGCGGGTCAGTAACTACGAGAGGTTTCAAAGTGTCGTGTCTCCTGACACCTGTCTATTCTGAAAATTGCCGAGTTGTTTGGTTTTGCATGGGCTCCCTGCAGCAAGTGGCACGTGTAACGACAGCGTAGGTGAGCCTCAGCTAGACGACTGGCCACGGCCATTTGGTGTTGAGCCATCGAGCAGTGATGAGACACTTTCCCTATGTCTGTAATTATTCGCCAACTTCGTTCTTGACGCCTTTTATGCATGTACCCCCCCTCCTTCCTCTTACTATCCATCACCCCATTCCCCTTCTTAAAATTCCTTTCCATTAGTCACTGTAACTCTTCAACACTCACAAGGTTGCTGAACGGTGCGGTCTCCTAACATTCCTATATTTCTGTTTCTGCATTGACTTCGAGGCCATTCACCTACCTGCCTCCCACCTGTTTGTTGTCTGTTTCTTAGCTTCCCTGGCCCAGCACCTCTGTCCTTGATATATGTTGCTGTGCGTAAATAAACATTCTGTAGGTCTTCCTTTCTTGCCCCATTTTCATTCTTACCAGCATGTACAAACTAGCCTAACAGCAAGCTCTTCTCAAGTTTATTAACATAATGAAAATCATAAACAAGGGAAAGAAGGTAAAAGGGGGAGGGGGGCTTATTGCGTTTCCTAGACAAGCAAGTTGCAATATTTTCTAAATGCTTTTCTTCCGCGCAACGTGGTTGATGACTTGGTCAAATACCAGAAATGGCTCTTCGACGACACAAAGGCTTGGTGGGGAGCAACAATGCCTTCAAGTTTTATGCACGCGCTCGTCCCATCTTTATACGTGTGTGGAATTTTTATTGCTGATCCCCCCTCAGCATTTATGGTCAAAACGATCTGGAATGAGGTAGAGGCACACCATGAGTGGGGCCACATTGTTCTGTGCATGGGAGAGGGGTTCACCCCCATGACACCCCCCCCCACCTGTTCACCCCCCCCCCCTCCTGCGAGGGCTAGTGGACTGCCACTAGCCCTCGCCTTGCTTTCACACTCAAGCCTTCTTTTCATCCACGTCGCTCTTTTGGAGCCCACCTCCTGAAACTTTGTTATGCGGGAAAGGGGGGAAGGGGGGGTCGTCAGAACATATTGGGGGGGGGGGTGTTCAACCCCCCTCCTCAGGCTTAATCTATATCTCCCTAGATATTAGTTTATTATGCACGGTCTTGAATATACCTTTGTATGTTGTGCATAAATGCAAAGATGTAATGTGTGTACAAGCAAGCACCTTTTGTGTTTACAGTCAGCGCTATGGCCACTGGCACAAGGATAAGAACACACCTAATGTCAAGAATGTGCCTCGCCTGATTGTCTTCGTCATTGGCGGCATGACGTACTCGGAAATGCGCTGTGCATATGAAGTCACCAAGGAGGTGAAGAACTGGGAGGTTATCATTGGTAAGCTTTGTGGATTCATTGCCAGTCATGAACTTTGCATTTGTTGCAGTATTTCATTCTTTGCTGTGGTGTAAGACTATAACATGTTGGCTATTTATGCTATAATAATAGCTGTTCACTTGCTCATTCTGTCTTGCTTTTTCTGTTTTTTTCTATTGGCTATATCTAACCTAAATCAACTGCACATTAAATTTGATCATCAGAGCATTGATGATAGCAGCTGTGGTTGATTTGCTACAGCTGGACACTGCAGTTGCACAATTTCACACTGAACTGACACTGTGAACAAGGCACAGCACTTGGAACATGTTTTCTAATGGGAAGCATTGTTCTACACTGCATGAGTGCATCAACAGAATTTGCCTTGTTCATTGAGAATTCAGTGTTAGGCTTACTGGAGGTGATCCATTGTAAATGGTAAAGATTCACTTTAGTAGCACAAGTTCATAGCACTGCAGTATTGATTTCACTTCATTACCACGCCAAGTTGGCGCAACACTTTCTTACAAGAAGTGTTGCCAGTTGTTGTTGCCCACTAGAACCTGCCAAGTATTTTTGTGAATCTACTAAAGATCCATTAAAAACATTTTAAAGAGAAATAAGGTATAACGTTGAATAAGAAATTTTTAGGTAGCACAAAAGCAATTACTATGATAATAAAACAGCAAATGCTGGGTAATTGGTGCATCTAAAAGCTCTAAAATTATGGTGTGGCACATATGTACAACAATCATGAAGTGATTGTGGAGTGCTTGTTAAACATTTGTTTTGCGATTTGAGAAATGCTGGAAGAAATATCAGCAAGCTAGCATTTCAGCTTAACTTTTATTGCCTACGTTTTTACGGACAGCAGGGTAATATCATAAGCAATCTCGAAGACATAGTAAAAGAAGCAGAATAATTCTATACTGATTTGTACAATATCCAGATGAGTCGGGATACCTCCATTAGAAACAGTAATGAACAGGATACAGAAACTTCTCCTATAACTAGCGATGAGGTCAGAAGGGCCTCGCAAGACATGAAATGAGGAAGAGCGGCAGGAGAAGATGGAATAACAGTCTATTTAATCAAAGATGGAGGAGACATACTGCTTGGAAAACTGGCGACTCTTTGTATTATACAAAGTGTCTATCAACTGCAAGGGTCCCAGAAAACTGGAAGAATGCAAACATTATACTAACTCATAAAAAGGGAGATGTTAAAGAATTGAAAAATTATAGGCCCATTAGCTTACTCCCAGTATTATATAAAATATTTACCAAAATAATCTCTGATAGAATAAGTTCAACCCTGGACTTCAGTCAACCAAGAAAACAGGCTGGCTTACGGAAGGGATACCATACAATGGTTCATATCCATGTCATTAATCAGGTTATCAAGAAATCCGCAGAGTACAATAAGCCTCTCTATATGGCTTTCATAGATTCCGAAAAGGCATTTGATTCAGTAGAGATACCAGCAGTCATAGAGGCATTACGTAATCAAGGAGTACAGAACGCTCACGTAAATACCTTGGAAAATATCTACAGAGGTTCTACTGCTACTTTAATTCTACACAAGAAAAGCAGGAAGATACGTATAAAGAAAGGGGTCAGACAGGGAGACACAATCTCTTCAATGCTATTCACTGCGTGCTTGAAAGAAGTATTCAAGCTATTAAACTGGGAAGGCTTAGGAGTAAAGATCGATGGCAAATATCTCGGCAACCTTCGGTTTGCTGATGACATTGTTCTATTCAGCAACAGTACAGACGGGTTACAACAAATGATTGAGGACCTTAGCAGAGAGAGTGTAAGAGTACGGTGGAAGAGTAATATGCAGAAGACAAAGATAACCATAAATAGCCAGGCAAAATAACAAGAGTTCAGGATCGCCAGTCGGCCTCTAGAGTGGGTGAAGGAGTACGTTTACCTAGGTCAATTAATCACAGGAAACCCTGATCATGAGAAGGAAATTCATAGAAGAATAAAAATTAGTTGGAGTGCATTCGGCAGACATTGTCAGCTCCTGCCTGGAAGCTTACCATTATCATTGAAAAGGAATGTGTGCAATCAGTGCATTTTACCAGTGCTGACATATGGGGCCCAATGGGCCCATGTATGGGGCCAGTTGGAGACCAACAAAGAAGCTTGAGAACAAGTTAGGGACTGCGTAAAGAGCAATGAAACGAAGAATGCTAAGCATAACGTTAAGACAGAAAGAGAGCGGTTTGGATCAGAGAGCAGATGGGTATAGGCGATATTCTAATTGACATCAAGAGAAAAAAATGGAGCTGGGCAGGTCATGTAATGCGCCGGTTAGATAACCGTTGCACCGTTAGGGTTACAGAATGGATACCAAGAGAAGGGAAATGCAGTTGGTCGAAGACGGCAGAAGACTAGGTGGAGTGATGAAATTAGGAAATTCGCAGGCGGTAGTTGGAATCAGTTGGCGCAGGATAGGGGTAATTGGAGATTGTAGGGAGAGACCTTCATCCTGCAGTGGACATAGAGCAGGCTGATGATGATGATGATTGAACAAAAAGAAAATAAATCTTTTCTCTTTGCATGAACAAAATGCGTCTGGGTTACAGCTAAGGCCTAAAAAGAATTACCTTCCCAAAGAATGCACACTATATACAATACTTGTAGTGTTTAACTATGTCTTGGAAAGGCCCAGTATACTGACACAATTCTCCATCGAGCCTTGCCTTACTAAAATGCTAACGGATGACAGCATTTACAGAATTAGCACACCTTCATCCTGTTCTGCCACAGGAGTTGGTATCTGCACAGAGCACCGTTCATTTGACTACTCAAGAGTTGACTGCCGAGTTGGCACTGCATAGACTTTGGTTCTGTCTTTGAACGGAACATTTTACGGAAGTCTGCACTCCAAGGAACGCAGACTTTGCCCTTTTGAGTCCAGCGTAGGTACAATACTGCTGACTTGTGCATGTAGCCAGGTTTGCGGGAAAGTGAAATTAACTGCTCAGAATTATTCAAAAGAACCTGTTAGAAAATCCACTATATACAGTACAATCTCAAAAAACAGAAATCGTTTTAACGGAACTGCTTCTTAAACGGAACACCATCCTCATGGTTGGTTGGTTTTGTATTCATGCTATTGTATTCATCTTTGTCTCTCAGTGAATGGAACTCCTGATAAACGGAGCCAATTTTCCTGGTCTGTTGACATTCTGTTTAAAGAGAGTTCACTGTACTACTACTACTAGTAACTAAGTGCTAACTGCTCACTACTACTACTACTAGATGTACATGTAGTAGAAAATCTCCTAAGGTGGCAACACTGCTGTCACAAGCTGTGCCAGTCAATTCTTGTGCCCTCTTGCACACCCATTAGCCAAGAACATTCTAGAAGCAGTTCGGGGGACCACTTGGCATGTAGTGCTTCCAGTCCACTATTACCATGTATGGTCTTGTCCTCAAACGGTGTCAGGAAGTCTGACATGTAGAATAGCTCTCTGCATGATCAATACAATGCAGCATTACTACTTGTTACTGGGATGTAAAAGGCATGAAACTATGTGAAGAAAAACGATAGAAAAAGAAAGAGCACAAGGCACTACAGTCACAGTGAAACCAGGGGCTGTATTACTCAGCCACTTCAGCACAATATTAACATCGAGCACAATGGCCTTCTTGGCATCACATTTCCGTTGCCTGTCCTCTCTGTGTACTCGGCAACCACATGACATGAAAACACAGGTGGGAAGGGTATCCCCAGATGTTTCCTGTTGTTGTGCCCACTTCATCCAATTCTTGGCTATTATTTCAGGTTGAAAATGATTGAGAATACAGCCTCAGGCCTGAAAACTGAGACACAGTACTCAGAGTCGTGGTGTCAGCCATCTTCTGAGCCTGTCTTCTGTACCATGCAGACTAGTGCTGTACCGTTCAGAGTAGTGCTGGTTTATTATTCTACAGCAAGCACAATCAAAGTGCATGTATATTTCAAACTGCACTCTAGTCCACTTTTGGTTTACTTTTGCCTTGTTAGTGGTAATATGAAGACATTACAGCTTTGAGGAAATTGCCATGCACTGAAAGCACACACTTGAGTATTGCTGCTGATTTGCGCAGGTGTAGTGCCTTATGCCAGCAACCAGGAGTGTGCAAATACACTCATTTAGTGTTGTTTAGTTTGAGTGAGCAAGTATGAAAGAAAGGTTTTTTTTTATACCTCTGGAGCACCTGCAGGTGCTCTTAAAGGGGCCCTGAACCACATTTTTATGAAGCCTCAAAAATGCCTTTAAACATGTATGGTAACTCCCAGAAATATATTACCAAAATAATTTTTGAAGAAGACCTAGTGTGAGTGTAGATTCTTTGAGCACAGTATTTACCTTCCCCATTCCTATATTCCGAAGGAGCGGGGGAGCGCCAGTGGCCATGTAGTGGCAATACTCTGCACTCTGCCTACGGTGTTACGGCGAGTGGGCTCGTTGTGGCACCCTGTGGCGACCACGGTATTTACGGTACGCAGCTGATATCGCTACATGTGGTTACCCGCAAATGTAAGTGCACAGCAGGGCTGGAGTGCGCGCTCGCGTGCTCCACCCTGGCTGCACTACGGGGTGTGGACTGGATTTGTCCTGCATGTATAGTAGGCAAATCCAAATTGTGCACTATGTAACGCTCGCTACGAAGCTCAATGTGAAGCACATCTAGCCAGGAGGAACTGAAGGTGAGCGCACAGTGTGGTACAAGGCGTGGCAGGCACAATGTATGTGTGTTCTGAGCTTGTTTGCATATTTCAAGGCTAGTTGAGTGTTCCAGACTAATCTAAATTAGTGAGATCAGACTGCTACAATGCCCTGATGAGCAGTTTGGCCAAAGTTTCATTTCTGTGGCTGTGGCCAAGTGTGAGCAGACGATAGTCTGTTCACGCTTCTTTATTGAATTCAGCTATTGGCCAATAGCAGCCGTGTATGATAGTCTGCTATATGGCAAGATATAGCAGCTCCGAAAAGGGTGAGAAGAAGGCTTCTGTTGGAAAGAGACAGTTTAAGAAAAAGGTGCCTTCGCACTCCGCTGCGAGCCCCATGTGCCATGCATGAGTGCAAAATTTGGATAAGATGTTCACAGCCGCGTATGCTATCTGCGTATGTGTTTCTTTACCTAGCTCGAGAGTTGGTTCAAGGCCCCTTTACAGAGAACTACCCCTGCCTCAGAGTCATGAAAGTGCTGGACCCCGAGCTCTCATGATTTCAGCTTAGTGGTGAAGTATTATGCCCACAGCAGTTCAACATTGTGAGGCATGAATTAATTTGCACATAAACATTTCTTTGTTGAGAGTATGAAAAGATTAAAAAATTCACATTGGATACAATGGACGTCTTGCATTGTATAGGAGAGTGAGAAGCCATTGATTCTAAATGCAGGAAATCACGTTGAAGGTACTGACAAGGCATGTATGAGGGCGAGTCAAATGAAAGTGAGCCAACCCACTTTGTGCAATAATGGTAATAATGGTAATGCAATAACACAGGCATCTCTCATCTACAAAAGTCACACGCAGGTATGAGGATAAATGTTCTTTAAAGGGCCCCTCACCACGTCTGGCCATTTTGAGCTGACAAGCACAGAGCATACATTGTGCGATAATGATCGTGTCTGCAAAGTATTACATCGCTATGCGCCTCGGAAGAATCTGAAATTTCAAACTGAATGCCGTTTTTTCTTCTCCTCGTGGCCGCCGCACCGCCTGGCTGAAGCCAGACGGGTGACATAGTTGTGTCCGCAGTGCGACGTCGCTCGTGGTGACACGTGACTTCGAGAATTATTCATGACATCTGCTATCTGTGCAATCTGTTGCTTGAATTGACAAATGGAAGTTTGGAGAAATATTCACACACAAACGGAATGTCTGCATGTTTTTTGTTTTACTTCGCATTGAAGCAAGAGAGATGTACTTCAGCTTCGTCTGCTTGTTCCCACGGTCGTGCAGTCACGTGCGCAGGCACCGAAACTGTGCCATTTTCTACTGTATTCTAGCGCGTGGTCATGCTCTGCTATCCATTGGTTCTGCCTCAGTATACGTGTAGCACTGAATTATACCACTAGTCATGTTTCCTTGTGCACAGCGTGCAAAATTGTGCGCTGTGCGAACGAGACACCAGCTCGCACGCGATGCCGTCAACGGAAGTGCGTAGTGCTGAAAAAAAAAAATGGTGGGGCCTGTGACGTAGGCATCACGCGATCCTTGAGGTCCGGTATGGGAGAATGCAGGGAAGGAATTTCGCTTGCGTAGGCTAGACGGAGCGAGTGAAGAGAGCACCTTGCTTGGCAGTGAAGCCCGCCTGCTGAAATCATGAGTTTGCAGCGCTGAACTATTTCTATCTCGGCTATTAATGAGCTGATTTGAAAAATTTTTGCTGCAAAATGCTCCCTAGAGGACACCTAACAACTTCCAGTGTATAACCAAATTTGCTATGGGGCCTGGTGAGGGGCCCTTTAATGCCCTCATATACACTGGGTTTAACATGGTTGCTTGACATAATAGACGCTCCAAAAGTTGAACAGCGTGGTGTCGTGAGGCTTTTGACAGCTGAAGGTGTTTCCCCAAAAGAAATTAGTCGCCATATGGCTGCCGTGTACGGTGAGCATTGCATTTCATTGGCCACTGTGAAGCGTTGGAGCAAATGGTTTAAAGAAGGACGTGAAAGTTGCAAAGATGATCCAAGACACGGCCAAAGTTGCCGTGTAATCATTCCAATACAATTGCAAAGGTTGATGAGCTGATCAGACAAGAATGGAGGATAAGCATTGATGAACTGGCAGTGTGTGTGAACATCAGTCACGGTTCGGGTCACATCATAATTCATGACCCTCTCTGTTATCGGCTCTTGTGTGCACAATGGATGCCCAAGATTTTGAACCACTGCCAGAAGACTTAAAAGTTCGGCACTGCCATGACTCATCTGATCCAGTATCACAATGAGGGTGATGATTTCTTGTCTGCAATTGTGACCGGGAACGAATCATGGTGCCACTACTATGAGTCTGAAACATGACGACAAAGCTTACAGTGGAAACATTTGAATGCACCACCCCAAAGAAAGCAAAGGCCGTCATTTCTGCCGTAAAGGAGCTGTTGACTTTTTTTTTAGATCGTCAGGGGCCATTACTGATCGAATTTGCTAAACCTGGAGAGGCTATCAATCGTTTCCGATATTGTGAAACGCTGGATCAGCTGTTGGTTGCAATCAAGAACAAATGATCTGGAAAATTGACGAATGGGGTCATCTTGCTCCACAACAATGCCCTTCCCCACGTCGCTGATGTGGTTAACACAAAACTGGGAAAGTTGAAGTGGGAAACGCTGCAATATCATATGCCGTACAGTCCAGACCTGTCGCCTTGCAACTTCTACATTTTCAGGCAATTGAAAAAACAGCTCAAGGGAACCAGATTCATGACGGACGTTGATTTGAAAAAGTTAGTTGCAGACATTTTGAAGCATTAACCCGTGGAGTTTTCTGAGACTGGAATTACGCCACTTGTTAGTCAGTTGGACAAATGTCTAAACGCTTATGGAGGCTGCTTTTAAATGAAGTACCCCGTTTGGGCATCTTCGCATTGGGTCACTTTCATTTGACACTCCATTGTAGTTCATTTCTAGCCAACAAAAACCTGACAAGATAGGCACAAAAAGTGAGTCAATATGCTTCTGCATATTTGAACAAAAAGGAGTACATAAATTACTTTAATCATTTGACCCAATATGTTTGAGCCATGCATAAGGAGGTGGACATAGAAAAAATTTTTACTGCAATTTTGATTAATTGAAATAGTGTTTGCTATTATGGCATATTGTGGCTGGGGATACTTCACTAGTGCACACTGAAGAATGCCATAAGTAAGAGTTGTAAGATTTTCAGAGCCATCAGACTTAGACACCAAAGTTTAAGAATGAGAGCTGAAAATATTAGTGTGTGCATTGTTGAACGGCATTTTGTTCTTTTGCTGTACATGCACCATCAGGGACAAAATTTTACGGACTACAGTTATCATGACAAAAATTGTATATGGCTGCTGTGCATGTGTGCAGGATAAAATAAGGAGCTGAATCCCCTAATACAGTGCACCTCTCAACTGCAAGCTGTGCGGCTTGGTGCTATTACACCCAACTCTTGTGCCCGATAGTATATATATGTTTACGTGGGGGTACACTGAAGGAAATAGCTTAAAGGGAACACTAAAGAGAGGAAAGTAAAGCTTAGCTGCATTAATAAATTACACTTCCACCGTAGCAACATTGCTACTCTTACCATGAGGGGAGGCTTGGTAAACCAGAGGAAAAGACACAAAAATGAAAAAAATTTTGGGGGTCGTAACATCCATATGGCGATGGATTACCAGCGAAGCTGTTTAGGCTGCATGCATGGGCTGCACACATGGGCTGCATGTACACCCGTGAGCAAAAGTATACGGACCAGGGATCGCGCGATAAAACTCAACTTCTGCTCTGTCTGGGAATGCAACTTGAAATTAAAGATTGCAGTCTAAACGTGGCATTACGAATTGTCTTGTGCACTTGTCAGTTTCCGTTTATGCCTGTTAATTACGATAAAATTCTGTTTTTTCGGCGACTCTATGGTCCGTATACTTTTGCTCACGGGTGTACTATGAAATTGCATATATGATGAAATTATTGTTCTGCCCTTCGCGCTTCCAAAAATAAGTACTTTTTGCATGACTTACCGGCTCTCCTCAAATCTAATCCCAAGAAGTTTTGGCATGTTATATAAGAGTGCTAGGCATAACGTTACGAGACAAAAAGAGAGCAGTTCGGATAAGTGAGTGAACGGGTATAGATGATATTCTAATTGACATCAAAAGAAAGAAATGGAGCTGGGCAGGTCATGTAATGCGCCGGTTAGATAACTGTTGGATCATTATAGTTACAGAATGGGTACCAAGAGAAGGGAAATGCTAGGTGTAGCGATAAAATTAAGGAATTTGCTGGCGCTCGTTGGAATCGGTTGGTGCAGGACAGGGGTACTTAAGAGATTGTAGGGAGAGGCCTTCGTCCTACAGTGGACATACAACAGGCCAATGATGATGATGATCATGATGATCTCCTGACAATACTACCAACCATATTCCATTGTGTAGTGATGATCACGCAACACTTTCGGACAGTGAATGTCCCCATGTGTTTAATAGATATTTTGCATCCATATTCACAAGGGAAGATCATTTCAACATACCCATTGTTCCTGATCATGAATATCAGTACATGGCTCCTATTACCATCTCGTCTGAACGAGTCGCTCATTTTATAGCAAACATGAAGGTGTCAACAAGCGCTGGTGTTGATAACATGAGCTCTAAAATTTTGAAAAACACTGCAGTGATCTCTAGTGACATTTTATGCCTCATCTTACAGCAATTATTACCATCTGGCTTGCTCTCTACAGACTGGAAAATCGCAAAGATTAACGGAAACATAAATTCATCGGAAAATTACTGCCCCATTTTTCTACCATGCATTTGCTCAAATTATTGGCGCACATTACTGCTTCTCACATATACAGTCACCTCGAACGCAATTCTTTTTTCCTAAATAGCACAGCTTCCGGAAAGGTTTTTCTTGCGACGTGCAACTGCTAGAATTTGACTCACTTGCATTTCAACATGGACGCTAACCTACAAACTGACCATCTTTTTAGATTTCGCTAAAGCTTTCTCCCGCGTTGCACATTCCCATTTGTTCTCAAAATTATCTGCTCTTTGCCTTGATTCTCCAACCCTGTCATGGCTTCGGAATTTTCTTTCTTTCCACCAGCAGTTAACTACGGTTAACAATTTCACCGCTTCGCTCTGCGACATATCTGCCGTACCTCAAGGCAGTGTTCGTGGCCCTTTATTGCTTTTAATATACATTAACAACCTGCCCGCTGATATATCTTCCTCCTCATGACTTTTTGCTGATGACTGCATCATATACCAATCAATTAATTCTATGGCTGATCACCAAGCTCTGCAAAGTGACCTTAACCATTTTTCAGACTAGTGTACTGAATGGCAAATGACGCTTAACTCAACTAAATGCAAAGTAATCTCTTTCAGTCGCAAGCGTACAAATTCTAACTTCTCGTACCTCATTGATTGCACAATAGTATCTCGGGCATCATCATACAAGTATTTAGGTGTTCAACTCGCACATAATATTTCATGGGCCACACACATTAAGAACATTTCTGCCAAGGCTTCCAGATCACTTGGGTATCTGTGGCGGAACTTGCGAAACTCCCCCAACAATGTAAGAAAATTGGCTTACCTAACAATTGTGCCATCGCAACTAGAATTTGCATCAACTATCTGGTCCCCATATCAAAACTGCCTAATCAGAATGCTAGAATCTGTACAAAATAGAGCCGCTCATTTCATTACAAAGAACTACAGTCCCCATTCGAGCATAACGCAGATCAAACTTGATATCTCTATCGAACCATTAGATTTTCGTCGTTCCATTGCTGTTTTATGCCTACTTCATAAATATCATTACAGCCCCAGGCCGTCTCCATTACCTCTGGAAGCACCTTCATGCGTCGACTACACAATAAATTTAGCATAAAGCGCATGCGCGGAAGAATCCAAGCCTTCAATTCTTCGGCACTTTCATGTGCCATTGCTCTTTGGAATGATCTTCCAGACTCTGTCGCATCAATCTGTGACCACCAATCATTCCATGGTCAGCTGTGGAAACATTTTTCTAAGGAGTGACGTCGTGACTTGGGTCTCTACAGTTGGTTTGCGTTTCCATTCTCGTTGCTGTTGCGGTATGCCTTGTTATCTTATGCATCTTACAACAATGACATTTCTTGTATGACCACTGTTTTTTCTTACGATATCTATTGGCCACATATGACGCATTCATGTTACTCATGATATAATACGATGTTCCTTGCGCCTATTTGTATTTTTTTTTATCATTTGCTCTGTACAATTCTTCCCCTTTGCTTTTTGTTTTGCATCTTGCGTCGTTATTTGATACTTGTTCCTGTACTACTTATGCTCTTTTCTTGTCCCCCTTACTCAATGCCCTTCTGGGCCCTGTAAGGTGCAGTCAGACCTCGATATATTGAACAGCGCGGTGATCGCAAAATAGTTCGATATAGCCAGAATTCGATATATAAAATCACTTAAAAAACGCGTCAAAAACTTGTGCAAATCAATGAACCAAGGGCGCGATCAGGGATCGCTGTTCAGTGTGCGCATTTGGTTGCGCCGCGTGCGATTGGCCTAGACCGCACTGACTTCGCGTGGCTTAAGAAGTCTGCACGGCCTATGCTAATTGCGTGTGACACAATCAACCGTGCGCTCTTGGCTGACGACGTCGGCGCAACCTAGGCCAATTGCATGCAGTGCAACCGAATGTGCGCTCCGAACAACGATTCCCGATTGCGCCCCAATCGTGGCGCAGTAAATACTCACTTAAAGCTTTACACAAAGTATTAACTTATTTGGCTGAAAGTATTGTAGCAGTGTATCCTGCTTCTTATTGGCAGCTGGGTGCTTAAACACGGAGACCTCAATGTACTCTTTTATTAGGCCGCTGCTTCTGCTTCGATCTCCACGTCTGTCAATCGAAGCATTTTGAAATACTGCCAATAACAAAGTGTTAAGTCTTGGCTGAGCCCAGTGAGCGCGCGCTGTCGTGCGCCTTTGCGGATGCAAACCACTAGTTCTCGCGAGGCAGGGCAGGCGCAGAGCGTGGCACTGAGGAGTCAGTGCGACAAATGAAATGCGTCATGGACGTTGTCGAACTAGCCATGCCGCCGCGTGGGTACACTGCTACATTCAAATGGCGCCCTCGGCGTGATCTGTGTGTGTAGCTGTAGTGCGCTGCAGTCGGGAATGCCCATCGCACCACCGCTATCTTCGAGGGTGTTGTGGGTGTTGTGTCAACAGAGCGCACGTGGTCTGGGGTGGTGGAGTTCGATATATCCATTTTATGTCACACCCCGTTCAAAATAAAAAAATTTAAAATGCGTGCAATTTTCCCGGTGATATAGAAAGTGTTCGATATATGCAATAATTCGATATATCTGTATTTGATGTATCAAGGTTTGACTGTATTTTGAATAGATAAATAAAAAATCATACATTTCTTTCATACAGCACCACACTACACAAAAACATGCGCCGTGGCAGTCGCCACACCTCCCATGCATCTGCGACAACCGCTGCTGCAGCTGCACTGGCACCTACGATGTGCGTGACTTTATAACAGAAGTGCAGGCAGTGTGCCCAGGTGCCATCGCCACACTTTTTGCCCCTCCCTACCAGTCTCCATTGCTGCAGTGTTGTTAGAGTAAACTGGAGCATTGTCGCCACACTCTTTCCCCCTTTTCTTTACCCGTGTCCATTCCTGTCCACGCACCGCGATACGAATGCAACCCGGCCATGGGTACCCCTCCTGGGAACACATGTGGAGGGTGCATGCGAGGGCTAGAGGTAAACAGCTTTACTGTAAAATGGGTGGTGATGCTGCATGATGTCCACGCACTGGCTTGCCATGATGCCATGTATTTTTGGCAGCTTTGGTTCATCTAGTTGATAGTTCGCTGGTAAAGGTCTACGTTGCATTCTGATGGAACCAGAGATTCATCTCAGCTTGTTTTTGAGAACTTTTCTTGGGCCAAAACGGCCCAAATACGAGAAAATACCTTGAAATCCATGAGATCACACGTACGCACTAGTGCAGTGGTTTCGGCATGAAGTTCAATAAGAAGGTTGACCTTAATTTTCAGTGAACAACAATCTAAACTGATTTTTAGTGATTTTCTTTCCACTGGACTGCACTACTGATATTGCGAATAGGTGATTTTTCCGAGATAAGTTTCAAATTTATTTCAAGAAAGTTAATACAAATTGGTGTGCAAACACTGATAAGCTTTATATTCTTGAGAACAGTGTACTACAAGTGAAACACGGGTGCATGCTGCATTCAAGTTAGTCAAGCAGATTCATTGTGACATAAAGTCTGGAAGCCTTTGGCTGGTTAAAATCTCGTTTACCCTCTGCGGTACAATTATACCCATAATTGTAATGCTTTAAAAAGATATGACATGAAAAGCAAAAGCCAAAACTGACCCGAGAAATTTGAGTGTCAATTCCTGTTAAATAAGTTGTTGAATTTGTGTTGCAGGTCATAGATGTTCCATGAAATTCACCGAAGGTATTTTACATTGCAGCACACCAAGATTACACCTCTCTGCTGCACCTTTAGAGCCTGCTACCTAAGGCACGCAACATGTATCAGGCAGCATGAAAATAAGCTTTGAATAAGTTGTACCCATTCTTGATAGACTTAAAATTTAAGTTTGAAACACTGCGTGCTCCATGCAGCATGCAAAATTTTTGTCAGATTGCTTTTATTTATGATGAAAAACTGCTGAGTTTTTTTTCCTTCTCACTTTCCAGTTCAGATGTGCAGGATATTACTTTTAAAAAATGGTCCAAGAAAGGTATACAAAAAGTGAGTTAAATGAAGTGCTAACTGCCAGTATTTACACTTTACCTACAAGAAAACGGGCCTAAACTTCAGAAAGTACTGTTGTGAAATATACCATTTCACAGTAAAATCTCCAGTGCCATGGTTGGGCTTAAAACTTGTGGCCATTTTCTGCATTAATACCTTAAGTTGAACAAATGCCAATACCAAGTCATCTTCCAGCCCAGCTCTAATTTCATGTGCGCTTATAGTGCCTCATCAAGGTCATTCACTTTAAAATGCGGGCCTCCTTACTTTGCTGTCAAAAAATAGAAAAAATGAGCAATGTTGTTTTGGCAAGGGCTACAGAGTGGAGCATATGCCATGTTTGTTAATGCTTTGCTTTTTTCTCCTTCCCAACAGGCTCAGACCACATCCTTACACCCGAGGGCTTTCTCAGTGACCTCAGAGATCTGAGCAATTGAGCCAACTGCTCTGCACCAAAGAAAAGGGAGACATTCCTGTTGAGTGGGCCCAGGGAGCTTTATCCCTTACACAACCCCCGGCTGCCAAAGCTATTGGGAGCCATTCTTTAGCAGAAGTTGGTCTGTCTGTGTATATCATTGAAAACTAGAGCGCCATGCATTGGTGATGTCAAGCAATGTTGCAGACTTCTACCTGCATGCGTTGTTGCATTACAAAAAAAAAAATGCTACTATACCTGCAGTCTTTCCCACCCCCTCCACTTTTATGCACATGGGGTTGTGGCAGTGTTGTTCAGGCAATCGTAGACCTAGGCAAAAAGGCGTTACGTGCGTACGAGTGTCCAGCATCTAATTCTGTAGCGGCAGGTCTTTCTGCACTTGGTGGATGTGTGTGGAGGTGCACCAGTGAAAGCAGCCAAGCAAGTCGCTTAGACTTGTGTGTGTGGCGTGTGCAACATATCTGATACATGCACACATGGCAATGCTTGTGTCAGCAGCATTTTGGACATACATGTGCTGCCATACTCGTACTGATATTCAGTTGTAGTTGGCGCATGCAATATTGCACATAATGTACAGGCTCTTGCACCCGGTAGCTGTTGGCAATGATGGTCTTAGCAGAATGTGTGAAAAAGCGCAACTTTGCGACTTTACGCAAAACTAGCATTTGACCAACACAGCACCTGTGTTGCAACTAGTGGTTGCAAGAGCGTCGCACTGTATACTTATGCTATTTATTACACAGCTATGGCTGTAGCGACATCCCATGCTTGACAAGCAGAAAAGGGAATTGCCAACAGACTTCAACATTGCCACGCAAAATAGGCACCTTGTGCACACCACGCCGAAGCTCACTAAGTCATGTGCTGCGTCCTGCTCTGTTATATATATCTACACTACATTTACATGAAATTTTTGCGTTTCTTTTAATGTTACATACTGTGCTGTTGGCAGTATTGCATGTCCTCTTATCTCTCCTGGGACCCGTGTTCTTATGGATGTCCATTATGGAACAAGCAAGAAAACCACTTTCGATGCAATAAATCTGCTTCAAAGCATGTTTTATTGGTCTTGTGTCATCAGTCGGCCTTCTTTACAGGGCGAGAGCTCTTCTTTTTGGGCACGATAGCCTTCTGACTTCTGAGGATGGCACTGGCACGTCGCAGGCACAGCTGTAAAAGAATTAAGTTTTCAGCACTCAGTAGTAAAGAGGATTGATGCAACAAATACTGCACACTGCAATTTCTCATGAAATTAAGTTTTACATAAGGCCAGACTAACAATATGAAAACACTATTGGACCTCACTTGCTGCAACTTGTTTTCCACAAACCCCACTATAGCGAAGTTGCATAGACACTGAAGATACATTTGTTCCAAAATTACTTGTAAATGCTAACTGATATCAGCAAGCGCTTCACGTTCACTTAGTTAACATGCCACATTCATGCTGGCTTTCTAATACTACATTTCAGTGATGCTCGCCTCTGAAACAGCCTGCAGAGCACTAACAGAAAACATATTCAGGCCCCAGTTTTTTTTTTTTTTCATGTGGAGAAAGGAAACATGCAAAGTTTTCTTTATGTCAAAACCAGTGAGGCATTGGACCTTTACATGTTAGCAACTCAATCTGCACTTGCATCACTATGCATATCTGTTCCAATTTGCAAAATTCAGTTAATTATATAGGATTGGTCCCAAAGGCAAGAAATATTGGGCTTGCAGATAGTCCACAATATTTTTCACAATGCTGTATTCCCTTATTTTTCAATGCAGTGTGTGTGTGTATATTGCTAGCATACAGTTGACCAGCATGGCCAGAAATCACCGCCACCTTGGAAGTTAACTTTTTTTCTATGTTTGCTAGCATACCATCTCCGGTGTCTACAACAAAAGTGACCTAGGGGCAGTGTTGAGTGTTCTACCAACCAAGCTTAACCTATCCAGGTCAGCATGAGGGAGGCACGTGGATATAAGCTGCAGCAATGACAGTTGCCCTGGAAGCTTTGTGCTGGTGCGTACAGATCACCATCATCCTAAACTTTATTTTGCTCCCTGTGCAACACTGGAATAAACCAACTTAAAAGGCTTCCCGAAGTGACTTTTGTTGCAACTAAGAATCATTCATGCAAGGTGGTACTTGCAAAAAGCTTTGCACACACTGTATTAAAAGAGCTACAAAGGATTGAAAACAGCCCTCCCCTCAAACCACACAACTTGCATTACATCTATGGGACGTATACTTTGGTAATGCAAGTGTTGCCTACTTACGGTCTATTTGGACAGCTGTCCCCATGCATCTTAACTGATAATTATGCGGCTATGGTGTGCTCAATGGAATTGCAGTGGTGGAACAGCCACTTCACTTTCTGGCACTGGTCGCAGCACAAGCGAAAATCTGATGTGGCAGTGACAAGCACTTTTGGTGCAGTGTTGAACATGCAGTGTTTCAGCTAACGTTAGCCAAAGCTTCAAAATATGCCAATGCACTCTAAAAATTGTGGGGTTTTACGTGCCAAAACCACTTTCTGATTATGAGGCACGCCGTAGTGGAGGACTCCGGAAATTTCAACCACCTGGGGTTCTCGAACGTCCACCTAAATCTAAGAACACGGGTGTTTTCGCATTTCGCCCCCTTCGAAATGCGGCCACCGTGGCCGGGATTCAATCCCGTGACCTCGTGCTCGGCAGCCTAACACCATAGCCACTGAGCAACCACGGCGGGCATGCCAATGTACTCGGACGACGTGACCAACGCATGCTGCTCACTTTTGTATGTAATGTGGCACACTATTTTTCATATTTTGTTTAATTTGATAATTAGTCAAGATTGATTTAGCAACTTCTTAAGCAACAAAGGCAAAAAATTCTAATCAGAAAGTTGTAGAGCGCTTTGCAAAATGTTCGATTAGACAGTGTTCTAACCTTCTAAGTATTAGTGTTTTTCAGCTTACTGCAGATGTCCGCGACATGAAAACATACCATGTGACATAGCCACTTGCGTGCCGTGATTGCAGCGCTCCCAAACTGTTAGTGTACAAACGATATCTAGCAGGGCATGCTGGCGCTTAAAAGCCATCAGGGCAGTGACAAAGGCGCTGGCTGTGCGATTTATGCCTGTGATGCACTTCCCTCGCAGCGGTTCACAATGGGGATAAGCAGACGGCGGAACACTTGAGAGCGATGCAATTGCGACACACAAGCGGGCATGTCCGTACGTTTTTTTTTTCCGCGGGCATTTGCAGTAAGCTGAAAAACACTAATACTTAATAGATAGAAAATTAGAAACTGTCTAATCGGACGTTTTGCAAAGTGCTCTACAACTTTCTAATTAGAACTTTGCTGCTTCAGAAGCTAGTGAATTAATCTTCACTAATTATAAAATTCAGCAAAATACAAACAATAGCGTGCCACACTACATACAAAAGTGAGCAACATGCATTTGGTCGTGTTGTCTTACAGCACATCAGCATATATTTAAACTCTGGCTCAAGTTAGCTGAAACATGCTTATATATGCTAGATACAGTCTCAATTTTAATTGAAATAGTCAATAAATGTAGCGGAGTAGCCTTTATGCCTCATCAATGAGGCACTCGGACATTTTGCAGAACTAGTTTTATTATTTTTAATAGAATGGCTCACCCTGTGTGTATATCAGACTATAATGCCACTTCTATGAATTAGACTTGCAACAGGCATTACACATTCAGTATGCAGAAAACGAGCAAGAACAAGAAAGTTTCTGCCCCAGCGTGGCCTAGCCTAACGTCCTAGGGCGTTCACGACTAAACTAAATTTCTACAGGTTTCTTCCAATGTGCACAATCTTTCCAGCATGGCTGTGCAGTGAAAAATTTGAAGGCCAATTACATTACAACCACGGAATCTGCTCTTTCAATTGCGCAGGGTCGCAAAGAAGGCCTTGACATGCAAGCAAATTACACATGCCAGCAGTTGAGTATAAGTAATATACAAGACATTTTTAAAGTAGCACCGCAAGCAACATTGTTTGACTAGACACTATCCAAGGCATCTTTCTGATCCAGCATCCTCCTTGAACATGTTACAAGGAATACTGAACTGCCAAAAAGAAAAGCATGAAAACAGTGCATGAAGAACCTAAGGCATTGGCTATGCCTGTGACCATGGCAATTGACTTCCAGAATTATGACGCCGTCAACAGTGTCTTTTAGGTGTTGGTTTCAGTTTTACTATCGAGGCAGCATCAATAGAAAGAAGCCTTTTTTTCTTAGTTCATTTGGCACAAGCTTGGAGCAAGTTTCGGCTAAAATGCAGTTGTGGAGCAGGATGGCACAAAGGGCTGCTTTTGGTACTATTAGGCACAGCTGTTCTGCAAGTGAATATAGGTGCAGCACCAGCACCTTCTTCAGTGCAGGTGTAGGAGCACTCGAGGCAAATATACAAGTACAGCCTAAGCAAGCTACAGCAAGACAGGTGTGTATGTGAGGATAGGTTTTACGCACCGGACGATTGTATTCAATTATTTCCTACAAGACCTAAGCACAAATTCATGAATGTGACTTGCCCTCTGCTATTAACTGCCGTCTAGCTTTTTTTTTTTTTTGATGACAAATGCATTTTAATGGGATGGTGCCATCTAGGAACGATGCAGCGAAGTAGTAGTTCACCATTTCAAGTATGGAGTTTCAAACAATAATTACTATGGGGAATTCTAACACTAGTATCTACGGCAGCTGTAAGCAGGGCAATTCAGCCAGCATGGGAATGATGATTAGTACATGGATTTGTCTAAACTTCATCCTTTTGGCTTCAAGCCGCTTCGTGACTTTGTAAACTCATCATTTTCAACGAAGTACGGTGTTATAAGGAATTTAAAAAACATGATTAAAATTGTCTGATGGCAGGATTCGGACACAGGAACTCTAGCACACAAGCCTGATATTGAAACCGTTACGCCAGGGATGCCTGTGTCACAGCAGCATAGAACACCGTTTCCCGCGGGCAAGCGAGCACATTTCAAACTGCAGTTGCAATAGAAGAAAGCGACGCATTAGAAACGCCACGAGTGCAACACAACACTATGGACACCACTGCAAATTTAAATAATATATATAGCCCTGCTTACATGAATGCGACAGTGGCGCATCGCATTTCCAAGCGCATTTCGGAAAGGCGATGCGACGCCGTTTACATGTAGCGCCTTAACTCTCGCGAGAACTTAGCGCCACATGGTGTTGTATAAGGGAAGTGCAACCAACTTCCGATGTGACTGGTTTCCGGTAGTAGGCCGAGTGCACGTTGGTGGTTGAGTGTCGAGAAATAGCCAGTTTTAGTTTAGCGTACGCAACTTATGGCGTACGCTATACGCTATAGTGTAGCGGGCGCGAAGGCGAGCACGTTTTCTGCAGCTTTAGTTGGCCAGCGAGATCCTCGGATCTCAGAGGCCATATGCCATCGTTGCGGCTATTTTCCGACTCTAGCGATAGGTAACGCTGACATCTCGAATGTTACTTTCGTTAGGCTTCGACTCGTTTGAAACGAGAAGCAATCTCGAAAACATCACTAGGGTATCCATAATACTCTGTCGTCGAAGCGGCCTGAGACTAAGCGAAAGCCGTTTACACAATCATTTGCTGCGAACGAAGTGCATTTTATAAAAGCAACGCTGAATTCAATTCGAAGCGGGCAGCCGGAACCGCCGCCATGTTGGTGGCCAATTCCTTCCCATCATTCCTAATGCGACGATCCTGCGTTTACATGCTCCGCGAGAGTCGACTCGCGCCCGTAAATCTACCCTCGCCTGGCGCATTAATGCGATGCGCCTTCCTAGCGCATTACTGCTGTTTACATGAATGTGATGCTCTAGAAATGCGATGCAATGCGACACTGTCGCATTCATGTAAACGCGGCTTATAAGATACACTGCATGTAAATATGTATAATAACGGGCTTCCTCGATTTTCGGAGTTCTGGCTGCCAGCGGGCGGCCAGGCAGCAGCCAGCTAGTTCCGGTCCTGATAGGAATTCACGTGGGCTGGGATCCCAAGACAACCCGAAGCTGCCCGAAGTTTGCAAAATCGAACTCTGGGACCACTGGCCAATGGCAGCACCCGCCGAGGCCGGCGCGCGCTTGGAGTAGTCTGTCCATTTATGCGTTGCCAACTTGAAAATATATAGTTGCGTTCAGGGATATGATCACTTTTGTGAGATTTTGCACGACTCGCACGGCTGCACAGTGTAACAGATCAACGGCCTCCGACGCGTCAGATGCCAAGACGGCGACACTGACGAGTTAGCGTTGTGTCATCACTTGACAAGACATGAAAAAGCAGGATATTGGGTACGTCTCTTACACATAAAATTTCGTGCCAACCTGCTTGGGCTTCGATTTCATAAAGTTTGTTTCGGCTGATGGTGCTTCTCATTTTGACCCTAAGGAGCTGGGGATGCGGCTGGCGCACGAAAATGCACGCCGCCTATGAGCAGCGAAAAGTTCCACACATAAAACAATATTCCTCGCAATCATGAGAGCTAATGCACGTCGGCCTATTACTCAACCAGTGCATTCTTAGTGTCAACGGCCTGCAGTTCGAACACAACGGTTTCGAGCTGCCTCCCAAGCACACGACAGAGAGAACACGGACTAGCTGCAACACCTTCGCTAATTGCAAAAGCGGGATATCGCCGCATGCATGCGTGAGATATGTGAAAAGGAACACCACCAGAGAAAGACGAACCGAAAATGCACCGCAATGTATGTGAATTAGTGTCTACAACTTCCACGGAACATGATGCAGATAACATGCAAGCAAGAGAGCGCGGCGCTGATCACCGCCAAGAAGAAGCCTTCATGGGACACACACAAAAGCTTCAACCGGGTCACCAACGCTTGTATCGCACCGCTTCGCAATGCGAAACGGTGCATTAGCCCCTAAAAAGCTAATGCTAGAAGCAAAGAAATCCGAAGATGACCGTAGACAGTTGGCTGAGCGAAGTAAATTTAAGTCCTTAAGCGCCCGTGTCGCAATTGGTGAAGTCACCGCTATGATGGCGGCGAGTGCCCACCACCTCTTTTAGTCACCTGCTAGCCAGAGAACTTCCAGAGAGCAGCCAGACCAAAACCGTCCTGGCAGGTTCTGGCAGCCCGTGGGTAGCCAGAAGCATACAGCCCGAGCAAAACGAACGCCCGGCGGAAATGCGCGAGAAAAACCCGAGAAAAACAGACGCTCTGGCAGCCCGCAGGTAGCTAAAAGTGGAAAATCGAAGAAGCCCAATATCTAGCCTGTATAATTCACTGCAAACGAAATTTCTTCGTTTAACATGCAGCTCTTTAAACCCACAATGCCCAAGGTGCTATTTCTGACATGCTGAATTTGATGCCCGAAAACTGGTTTGGTGCTGTAAACCCAATGTACAGCCTATACTAGCGTTTTTGATATTCTGGAGGGAGTGCTCAGTTGTGAATAGTTCAGCAAATGAATTACTAATTACTATACTCATTAACTTTTACTCAATTATTATTTTGCTGTTTTTTTAGTACCAATATGTTCTCCATGGCCACAAATGTGTGTGAGCAAGTTTTTTCTTTGACGTACGGAATGGTGTCGGGGCTTTGTGGGGTTAAAGGGACACTAAAGGTTACCAGAAACTCAAGTTAAAGTGGTAGAGCAATGTTCTAGAACGTCTAAGGCGTCAATTTAATCGCGAACAGAACTTTAGTACCCGAGAAATTGAGGTAAATGCATGACACGATTTGAGACCCCCCAGCGACATTCCGGTACTAGCCCGATGACGAAAGGACTCCTCATAATTTGTGTTACTAATACTCAACTACTCGTATTAAATATATCATTTCATTCGATTATAAGACGAAAAAAAATGCTACTTGTCTACGTCTATTCGATTCTAAGAAAAAATAACATTTTTGACGTTACCCTTCAGTAATATGGGTGTTCGAAAGGTTTCGTTTTCGCTCGACTCTGCGCCGCGCACGCTTTGGAGTTTCAGTACTTTCGTTATCGCGTCGTGCTGTGAGGGTTCTGCTGGCTCGCGAAACTTTCATTTAGAACAAGCCCTCATTGCTTTCTCACTCCGGAGAGCCGGTGTCGAGGCCGCCGTCGTAGTACGCAACGACGCCGGCAGTGCGAACCTTCAGCAGCAGGTCGCGCTCGTCGGTGCTCAAATCGCTGAAGTTGAGCCCACCATCGCGAGCCAATCTGTCGGTGTCAGGGTCTATTGCGACGAGCGTCGAAGTTTGTGCCATAGAATATGACGAAGAATGAAGAATGAAGTAGAATGAAGTACCAGCTTATGGGCGTGTTGCACTGGAGTTTGAGGTATAGTAGCGGCGCCTGGTGGCGGTGCGGGAAACGACATCTGGGTCAGCTTGGGTCGTATTGAGCCCTGGCTGTGGCGAAGCACGTTTCTAGGCCGAGTTTTGCGTCGATTCGCACTATTTTATGCCCTGTTGCGAGTGCGAAAAGGCTCGTCACTTCTCACAGACCACGCCGACGACGCTGCGAGCTTGCCGCAGCCTACAGTTTAACGAAAACGGACTCTCCGTGGGACGTAATTCGTTTCTCCTTCCGCTAGCCACCATACTCCTACTTTCGCTCTGCTGTCGGCTCTGTCTTGGCTGTTTCTGGCCGCGCGTTTGCGTTTTGCGCAGAAAAGCCGTAGCGCCGTCTGCGGACGCCGTTCTACTCACCGATGGCGCAACGTCACTATGAGACCATGATGTCAGTACTCCTCGATCGGAGGGCGGGTGATTTGAACTGCGCTAGAGGTACGCGGACGCTTCAGAACGCATTTTCTCTTAAAATAAGTCTATCCTTGGCACGAAACAAGCGTTTCGAAGTTTCTGGGATGGTATTTCAACAGTTCACGTTGACTTAATAGTAACCTTTAGTGTCCCTTTAATACTCACATTTATACCTTGAAAAAAATTGCACTTCATATACACATAGCTTATGAGCCAATCACACCAAAATGCTTCCCTTTACATAGATTTCAAGTGGAGTTGAGTCTGCCTATATTTTTCTCCCCCTCCCCTTCCCCACTTTCCTCTATACATCTGGACAGGTATTCCACTGAGCCCAGCTCATCCGAATAAACTCTACTCCAACCATTTCTCCAAATGCCCACAAAAACATCATTAAAAAGGAGATATGTGCAGTGGTTGAAGTATTTTAGAGGACGTCACACAAGAACTAGGCTTTTCGCATGTCGGACAAGCATGTTTTGCACTACAAAGTAAGCTTACTCAAATGCCCAATTCATCACAGCGTACAAAATGGCCAGTATTTGTACACTAAGTGGTGAAATGGAGAGAAATATGTCTTGCTAACTAAGATAGACTGCCGGTCAAGTTCACACATGTTTATGGCTAAAAACCAAGCACAAGAACGAGAGCTGGCGGGGTGCCTAAGATAAGCACCTGTACAAGTCTGGTTTCTTGTGCTCGGTTCGTAGCTAGGAATTGCGGAAAAAGGCCAGCGTTATTCGCCACAGTTCCAAATAATTTCTTGTAGCAGGATGCTTGCTTTAAGAAACTCCAGTCCAGCTGTTACAGACTTTTAACGCTAACCAAACCATGCTTAAGAAACCGGAATGCTGTCGGAACTAGGTCCAATTGTTGCTACAATACATTAGATCCTCGTTAATATGAGCGCACCTCCATGTCCGCGGACTGCAACTGAACCAAGCTACACATTGTCTTTACAAGATGTAGCAAAGTTGCAGCTAAATATTCACAGCACTTGGGAAATTACACCTAATATGGGGCTAATCACAATTACCCGTGTCTACTTTGTATGATGCGATTCCTCGCGGTTGACAAAGACGTAGTAGCAAAATTGATTCAAGTCGCACAGCAGCTATGGGTCACTAGGATGCACTTACGGTCTGCAAATCCTTCCTGTAGTACTGATGTCCCTTTACCCACTTCTTGATGGAGGACATCGTGCGGCGGGCTCCCTTCTTGAGGGGCACGCGGTCAATCAGTTTCGCTGGCTTCTTGCGATCTAAACGGCAAAACGACGAACACAATCTGTATGCTCTACCACGTGCAACCAAAGACGGCTGTGACTATGCCACCGTTGTGCGCATACTCACTAGCTTGCTTCTTGTAGACCAGCGTAACACCTTTGCCGCTGCTGTGAGGCTCGATGGTGAGGGCCTTGTCCCTTACAGTGCCACTGTAGCGCTTGGCGTGCGTTCCTTTAGGGTTCAGGGGGTCCTGCATAAGACAGCATACAATATGACAGCGCTGACCACACTGAAGACAAACTACGTGAGACGCAGCTCAAATCTTCATCGACGCGGCTACACTTACAATGCTAAACCACGTTTTGATCATCCGCTTTTTGACCAGGAAGCTTGACCGGTCTTTGACGATCATCCACTGCAGTTCGGCCGACATGGTTACTGCAAGACAGCGATAAGTTAGGCCTCGCAGATTCTACAATACAAGGCTGAACAAGCCGCGTCGCACAAAAAAAGCCTACAATAATTTTGAAGCATGTACAACTATACTAATGACCTACGAATACACTTAGTACAGATTAACAGTCAAGATTTATAAACGTCCGAGAGACAATCGGGAACACGTGTACGCACCTTATAATTCTCGACAGAAAAGGGACTAGTCGGTTGGTGGCGCCCAAGTTGACTGAGACGTTGATAGGTATGTCCGCCTGGCTGACGCAATTTGTAAGAGCCTTGGGAAACACGCGACGGAGCACGGTGTTCTTCGGAGTTTGGAAAAGAAAGTAAAGTTAGCGACAGCAGCGTTGTTGCGACACAGAACTGTCATAAAAAATTCTATGCAGCTTAGATGAATTCGGCTATATTTAGTAGCGTTATGGGCAGTGTTCAAAAAGTATTGTCTTCGGCACTCTTTGCCTACGGCTCATATCGAATGAGTTTGCATTTTACCAGTTACGTGTTCGGTGGTCTAAATTCACTTCACTAAAGCAAAGGTGCTTTTATTGTCATTTGAGATCATGTGCAGTGTGTCGTGCTTGTCCTTAGACAACTGGAGCCATTGCACAGTACGCCAAAAGCATGTCCTTCGAGATACCAACGCACCGCGCAGCAATACCGCGCTCTCAAAGGCCATGCAATATTGTTCATGCATGTACTCGCTTGATTCACCGTGGTATTTATTATGATGTTGAAAACAATTATGGTCTCGTATTTGGTTCAGAAGCACTGGCGTACCAACTACTTCTCCAACGGGAAAGCGAACCGCAAATTACCTAACACACACACACACACACACACACACACACATATATGTGCTGCATGCGTTCTAAAAAAGATATTTTACGCTCACTGCTGCGCTGTTCTTGCTCAAATTTTGCAGAACGATCGCATTTTGGCGCCGACTTCGGTTAGTATGACACTTAATTGGCACAATGAATTACCTGGTTTTAAAGAAAGAAGTGCAAATTTGCCTGCGCTTATGGGAATGAGAGCTGCTGCCGCTACGAAGAAATCATAAACGTGTGTCGCCGCCTGCCGTCAGCTGCAGAAAGTAGCGTTTCAGGTAGGGCAGTCGTCTGTTGCAACTAAAGCCCCTCGATCCATACAAGCGGCGGTGGCGCGTGGATGGAGGGGCTTACTTGCAACATGCTGAAATATACATATACACTCTAAGAACAGTTTACACCCTTTGGCTTGCCCCTTCTGCCACACAAAAATAATCGTCATCTGCCTTGATGCGTTTCCTTTCTTTATCGCTGCAAGCCCGGAACTTTCCAGTGACGAACGGCACGCGCGTTATCAGAAGAGGCACTCCAAAGGGTGTAAACTGTTCTATGCTGATAACGCGCGTGCCGTTCGTTACTGGAAAGTTCCGGGCTCGCAGCGATAAAGAAAGGAAACGCATCAAGGCAGATGACGATTATTTTTGTGTGGCAGAAGGGGCAAGCCAAAGGGTGTAAACTGTTCTTATGGGCCGTTTAAGGGCAAGATATAAGGGCAAGATATAGTCCGGCGTAACGCGCGCGCGCGGCCACGCGCGTCGCGGTTAAGCGACGTCGGTGAAAAACGCGCACTCTACAGTCCGGCGTCACGGCGTAGCCGGCGTGCTTAGGCGCGCTTGGCGAGCACAACGCCGCCGGCGCGGACATAGAGCGTGTTCTATTTCACGCGGCTGCCGCTAGACCAGAATGCACTGCGCGCTGCAGCGGCAGCGAGCAGAAGGCAGAATGGCGGCCTGCGGTGCGCGTACTGACAGTGCGGCTGTGGTTTTTTCAACATCCGTATGTGATGACAGCGCGAGTGAGGACGCCTGCTTAAAGCGATTTGCAACCTTCCATGTGTATACGATGTGAAACGCATGGACCACCGCGACACAGAGCGCAAGAACAACGCGTGGGAAGCTATACGAAAGCAGTGTGGTCTCGCCACAGGTAAGCTGCATTTCGCAGCTCCTGTACTAGCTGGTGGTAGTCGCCGAGTTGAGGGCGCTTGTCGAATAGCTTTCGCATGTACATACATGGTCCGCTTCCGTTTTTGACGTAGCCGAAGTACTAGCAATATGAGTGCGATGTTCTGGCTGTCAGGCGCGGCGGCCGCATTTCGATGGGGGCGAAATGCGAAAAACACCCGTGTGCTTAGATTTAGGTACACGGTAAAGAAGCCCAGGTCAGAAAGAAAGTGGTTTTCGCACGTAACACCTTATGTTTTTCTTTCTGGCTGTCAGGACAAGTTAACAGCATCCCGCAAAAGTTTTCATTTTAGCGCACAAACAGCGCGCGGAACGAGAAGCGCGCGCGCTACCCGAACGACGCGCATGCGCCATGTAAACAGCTGTTCGCCGCGGCGGTGAAGTTGCGCTCCCGGACGCACAGATGGCGCCAGCCTCGAGCTGCGCGCGCACGCCGAACTCTAGAGGAAGCAAATTTCTTGCACCCCTGGCGTCGCTAGCGCAGCGTATCCGACTTCGCCTGTCGCGGCCTGGCGCGCCGAGAACGCCGGACTATATCTTGGCCTATAGTCCGGCGTAACGCGCGCGCGCGGCCACGCGCGTCGCGGTTAAGCGACGTCGGTGAAAAGCGCGCACTCTACAGTCCGACGTCACGGCGTAGCCGGCGTGCCCAGGCGCGCTTGGCGAGCACAACGCCGCCGGCGCGGACATAGAGCGTGTTCTATTTCACGCGGCTGCCGCTAGACCAGAATGCACTGCGCGCTGCAGCGGCAGCGAGCAGAAGGCAAAATGGCAGCCTGCGGTGCGCGTACTGACAGTGCGGCTGTGGTTTTTTTTCAACATCCGTGTGGGATGACAGCGCGAGTGAGGACGCCTGCTTGAAGCGATTTGACCTTCCATGTGTATACGTTGTGAAACGCATGGACTACCGCGACACAGAGCGCAAGAACAACGCGTGGGCAGCTATACGAAAGCAGTCCCAAGTAACCACGGATATCCGTGGGACGTCCACCATAAGTCCCAACGTCCATCCATCCGGATATCCAACACGGACGTCCGTGGGACGTACAGGAGAAGTCCATATCCTGTTTGGATGTCCGAAGGACATCCCACCGGGATGTCCATGGGACATCCCATTTTGAACGTCCGCTGGCTGTCCATAAATAGGCATGCCCAGGATATACACTAGTGAGTTATATATAAACTAGCATAAATATATTGCCGGAAATTTTAGTTTGTTCATATTATATTTGTTTATTTTTGTTCTCTATCGGACACAGTTCATTCTTTTTTCAAAGCAATATAAATATATTTCCAACTTGATATCAATTCTGCCCACTTTAACATCGCAGTATTAAAATACGATTTTTTTTTTCTATCGGTGGGTCATACAAACAATTTGTAGTTTGCTTTAAAAAAAATGCTTGTGGATGACTAGCAGAATATATAAGCGCCCATTTGAAGCCACTTATTCGACCTAGAGCCAAGCACTCAAGTTATCCCTCATTATGAAAAGTTCCTGATCATAGAGTTTTGGTCCTGACCTCCGAACATGTAGGTTCAGGTTTATCATTGAAACAGGAAGTAAAACACGTTGTTGGGCTAGTTGGTGCATTGTATTAAGAAAAAAAACAGCAAAAAAAAAGACGGACACAGGAAACATACACAAGACAGGACTCTTCCAGCCTCTTTCCTGTCTTCTCGTATGTTTCCTGTGTGCGCCTGTTTTTGGCTGGTTTCTTAAAACAGGAAGTTGTCTGCAGTGTTCAATTGTGCATACAATAATATCATTATAGGTAACAAAAACAAATCTCAAAGGCTACGCTTTTGGTGGCTGCGTGCGTTGAAAGCGATTACGAAAGCTATAATGCGTCAGAGCCGCCATGCATTGACAGTAATCTCAAAGGCTATGTTTTTCTGGCGCCGACAGCTTTAGCAGAAACTAAAAACTCGAAAATCAGATACCAAATATTCCCAGAATAAGTAAATATTTCACTGTGTAGTAATAGAATATTTTAAAAACCTATTTATGTTTGCGTAGACGCACGTGGAAGTGTTACAACCTTGGCAAAGCAGAACGCTGCAGTCATCCAATCCAATCCAAGCTCTAGCCATCGTCGCCACGCCATTTTTCATTCTGCGATCGTTTTAAGGGCAGCGGAGCAGCGTTTGTCACCTTCCGTGCCTGCCGAAGTCTCCTACTCGGCTACCAAGGTATGACAGCTACATCGATTTCTTTTTTAATTCGTTTGGGTATTGAAATGTGTTTTCTTCACAGGTGCCAGGATGCCTAGACTGCGGGAGAAGCCGCACGCGCGAAAAAGAGCGTCGCTGGAAACAAAGACGATATTCTAGGACTTCGGATCTCGCACCGGCAGCCAGCAGTCAACAGCTCGAGAATTCGCAACTCTAGAACTGTGCAGTGGCGCGCATACCCCGCACGCATGCATTAACATGTGCGTTCGGGCTGTCCCTGCAAACATTTGCACGCCTTGTGATGCTGGTCGCTGCACCGAGGCGACATCGGAAGTTCAGGACGGTGGTTGTGACACTACGCGCACTAAGGACAATGTGCCTTGCTTCCCTGATGGATATACTCTACGTGACGCTTCGGATGGTTCACTTCGCTGTGAGAACGGAACAGGATCCCTTAGGAGAGGTGTACGCACAAGTCAATGCGGGTTTTCTGGTAAGCAGGACCCCGGAGTCTACGTTTGCTTTAGCTACCGCGGACTCATCATCGGCGCCCTTTGATTCTCCTGGCAAACAGCTTCTCCTGGCTAATGCGCTCATGATCAGAGCTGTAGCCGTCAGTAGCGGCAAGATCGCCTGCTGATCTCTACGAAAATAAAAAGCTCCTTTTAAAAAAGTGAAGAATATATTAGTTGTTTTTATCTACGAGTTTGTTTAATATCGTGAGAATATGGTCACTACGGCCACGGCGGGGACATTGTAAACGAGAGTACGCATTCAATGGCCAAGTGAGTTTTAATAATTGTAAGAACGCACTACGCCACGAGAAAGAGCTATTGTTTAAAGAAAGTGAAGAATATATTGATTGTTCTTCAGTAATAGTTCGTTTAGCCACGTCAGAATGTGGAGACATTGGGAACGAGAGTACGCATTTGACGGCAAGTTGACTTACGAGAACGCACTACGTCGCGAATAACATTTAAGCTGCAATACCATTAAGCATGTCCGTGTGGCACCCCGCGAATGACAAGTTTAAGGCATTAGCCAGTTAATGTCATTTTTTGTGCCCGTGTCGCAGAGTGCTAGTGAAGTGATGTAGTCAAGATTAATTCCTTCATGTCATTTCTGTTGCTTTCGCTGCTTAATAATGCTAATTGATGTGTTTTTGCTCTTTCTTTTTATTCCATGCTGCAAACTCAAATGTCAAAGCAGGGTGGGCAATAAGTATTTTTGTTCTGCTGTTCTCTACCTTGTTGTTGGGCTATTGAAATTGCAAGTTTTCTTCTTTATCCGTGTATTTATTTGTTCTTTGAACAGTACGCATATATCTGCTTATTGGTCTTTTTATGTATATGTATAAGGTGACAATAAACGTTTAATTGTATTTGGAAGTTGGTGTAAGTTCATTTCTCGTTTATTTAAAACAAGAATGCATTCAAGCATTAGACCAATGTAATATATATAATGGTCCGGTGCTTGAATGTGTCCCGGCCACTATTGTCGCTTCAAGGCATGTGTATATCTGGAATATCCCCGGGAAGACACACACACACACACACACACACGCACACACACACACACACACACACATATATATGAATAAATATATATATATGAATATATATATTTATATATACATATATATATATATATCCTGAACGTCCCCTGAATGTCCATGCTGGATGTCCGCGTCGGACGTACTACGGATGCCAAAGCAATTACCTTTGGATTTCCCAGGGACGTCCCTCGGACGTACGTCGGACATTCATGGATATCCCACGGACATCCCGAATATCCAGAAAGGACGTCCGTCGGACGTCGCCCGGATATCCGTGGTTACTTGGGGTGTGGTCTCGCCACAGGTAAGCTGCATTTCGCAGCTCCTGTACTAGCTGGTGGCAGTCGCCGAGTTGAGGGTGCTTGTCGAATAGCTTTCGCATGTACATATGGTCCGCTTCCGTTTTTGATGTAGCCGAAGTACTAGCAATATGAGTGCGATGTTCTGGCTGTCAGGCACGGCGGCCGCATTTCGATGGGGGCGAAATGCGAAAAACACCCGTGTGCTTATATTTAGGTACACGTTAAAGAACCTCAGGTCAGAAAGAAAGTGGTTTTCGCACGTGAAACCTCATTTTTTTTTTCTGGCTGTCAGGACAAGTTAACGCCATCCCGCAAAAGTTTTCATTTTAGCGCACAAAGAACGCGCGGAACGAGAAGCGCGCGCGATACCCGAACGGCGAGGGTATATGCAAGACGCGCATGCGCCATGTAAACAGCTGTTCGCCGCGGCGGTGAAGTTGCGCTTCCGGACGCACAGATGGCGCCAGCCTCGAGCTGCGCGCGCACGCCGAACTCTAGAGGAAGCAAATTTCTTGCACCCCTGGCGTCGCTAGCGCAGCGTATCCGACTTCGCCTGCCGCGGCCTGGCGCGCCGAGAACGCCGGACTATTGGCGGCGAGGAGTTACGGAGTCGCCCTCTATCGGAAGCGCCTCGCTGCCGTAGTATGAGGGATCACGTGGCGCGCTCCTCATAGGTTTTGCTGTAAGCGCTCACTGAAAACACCACGCGCGAGCTCTCCCGGACATTTCTGTAAGTACTTTCGACACAAGAGAAGTTTCTTACTGTCTAAATAATAATCTTGGGCAAGCTGAAAGCACACAATCGTTTACAGCCGCTATCTCTTTACCGAATACGTACAGTGAATTCCACTGCGCGCGGTCGCCGCGATGGAGTCTCCCGAACCGGCTTCTTGCGTGAAAGGTAGGTAAACGCTGAGAGAAAACTATGTGAAATATGTTGTTATAGTGTTTGTATAACTAAATGGAGCGTAATAGAATGAAGCCTCAATGCAGCGATCGCGCAGATTCGCAGCGACCGACTGCGCGCCTGCATACTTGTCCATGCGCTGGTTCGCTTTCTCCGCGCGCGCGTTTTCGCACCGTGCCATGAGCTTTAGGCCGCAGAATATGAGCATTTGACAGTATGCAGGCAACCATTGTTGCGTGGGCGCTATCAGAGCTGTTCAAAAATAATTTCACTGTAGAGACTTCGACGCCTACGGGGACTGTGATGTGCCGTCGCGACGATACAATCTTTTTTTTTTTTCTTCTAAGTTCTTTGACCTTTCAATACTATTTCTCGAGTTGCGTCGCACTGTATGTTTATCGGCGTTCTCAGCGTGCAATTTCCCGCTGCTCCTTTTTTCTAATCCAGTGCATTAATTCATAACACAAACATGACCATATGCCACGCTTTCTTTAAATGTGCTTCTTACCGCTGCCTTTCCACTCCACTGAACTTGCCAGTATCTATAGTATCGACAAGTTCATAGATCAAACCGTCATGACATTAGTCGGGCAGCGGACTCAGGCGAGCGTCTCAGTGCGCGTTTCCAGAACATCGCAGACCGGGCGCCGTAGCAGAAATCTTCCTCGCGTCTGTGCTTGCTGCATACCCGAGTTGTAGCCGATGACTGCCGGTCTTACGTTTCGCGAGCCAAGCTTCACACAGCTTCTTGTCCTGCGGCTACGTGTGAATAAGGCCGACACCGGCCTCCGTTACGTGCGTCCGGCCCTGCGGCACCGAGCAGTAGCCTGCCATGTTGCGCGCCTTCAAAGGCAGCCACTACCTATTGTAGTGCTTTCGAGCGTTGTAAAGGAGACACTCGAAGCGGGAAAATTTCGCCATTAAATGAAAACCGCAGCGTACGAGGGAATTTAAACTCGTTTTCAGCTCGCTTCGGCGCGCCCGAAGCAGCCGACGCGGCCGCTATGTCCACGTGATCCCTCCTAGCACGTCACGCCGACGGTGGCGCCAGCTTTTCCAGTGGTGGAGCTCGAGGCCAATATCTTGGCCTTTATAGTCCGGCGTAACGCGCGCGCGCGGCCACGCGCGTCGCGGTTAAGCGACGTCGGTGAAAAGCGCGCACTCTACAGTCCGGCGTCCCGGCGTAGCCGGCGTGCTTATTAGGCGCGCTTGGCGAGCAGAACGCCGCCGGCGCGGACATAGAGCGTGTTCTATTTCACGCGGCTGCCGCTAGACCAGAATGCACTGCGCGCTGCAGCGGCAGCGAGCAGAAGGCAGAATGGCGGCCTGCGGTGCGCGTACTGACAGTGCGCCTGTGGTTTTTTCAACATCTGTGTGTGATGACAGCGCGAGTGAGGACGCCTGCTTAATGCGATTTGCAACCTTCCATGTGTATACGATGTGAAACGCATGGACCACCGCGACACAGAGCGCAAGAACAACGCGTGGGAAGCTATACGAAAGCAGTGTGGTCTCGCCACAGGTAAGCTGCATTTCGCAGCTCCTGTACTAGCTGGTGGTAGTCGCCGAGTTGAGGGCGCTTGTCGAATAGCTTTCGCATGTACATACATGGTGCGCTTCCGTTTTTGACGTAGCCGAAGTACTAGCAATATGAGTGCGATGTTCTGGCTGTCAGGCACGGCGGCCGCATTTCGATTTGGGCGAAATGCGAAAAACACCCGTGTGCTTAGATTTAGGTACACGTTAAAGAAGCCCAGGTCAGAAAGAAAGTGGTTTTCGCACGTAAAATCTTATGTTTTTTTTTCTGGCTGTCAGGACAAGTTAACGCCATCCCGCAAAAGTTTTCATTTTAGCGCACAAACAGCGCGCGGAACGAGAAGCGCGCGCGCTACCCGAACGATGCGCATGCGCCATGTAAACAGCTGTTCGCCGCGGCGAAGTTGCGCTCCTGGACGCACAGATGGCGCCAGCCTCGAGCTGGGCGCGCACGCCGAACTCTAGAGGACGCAAATTTCTTGCACCCCTGGCGTCGCTAGCGCAGCGTATCCGACTTCGCCTGCCGCGGCCTGGCGCGCCGAGAACGCCGGACTATATCTTGGCCTTTATAGTCCGACGTAACGTACGCGCGCGCGCACGCGCACGCTACGTCACGTCGGCGCAAACGACCCCTCTATAGTCGGGCGCACCGGCGCAGCCAACGCAACCGGCGGCTTCCGACGCGCCCCGACGGGCCCGGCGCCGATATGGCTCCTGAGCCATTCGCGCGTCGAAGTCGGCGGAACTCTGGCAACACAATGCATTGCGCGCGAAGAAAAAGGCGCCAACACAACTCCGCAGACGGCTTTTGCGGACGGCGCGCGACTTGGCGAACCTTCTGCGCATGCTCCGAAGGTAGCAGCCTACGGCGCGCATCTCGGCTGGCGCAGCGCAACCGACGTAGCGTGACTGACCGCGAACGACGCTCGCCCGCGCGCCGATAACGTCGGACTATAAACGGGCCTTTAGAGTGTATATGCAGGCTAATTTTTGTAGGAAACTCTATGGTCCCAGCTAACTTGGACCAAGATTTTAGAAACATAGAGTTTCCTACACTCTATGTTTAGAAATACCTACAGTGAACTAGAATACATATATTCTAGTTCACTGTAGAAATACCCAAGAGCTCTAGAGAAATCGTACCGACTGCATAGTAACCGTAGTCGTATGTACTTACGGACAGTATTTTTTCCATCACGAAGTATTACTTTATTAATTACTTTTAGTTAGTGAAAATTTTAATTATTGCTTGAATCGCAAACATATCAATTGCAAAGTTGTTGGGCACTTCAAATAACCTCTGAATACTCTCCTTTTGCGTCGATACATCGGCTCCAGCGAGACTTCCAGCTCTCGAATGCGTTGCGGTAATCTTCCTCCGGAATTACCTTTAATGCTGCGGTGCAAGCTGTTTGATCCCGTCCACTGTCCAAAAATGCTCGACTTTCAGGGGTGTTTTGAGGCGTGGAAACAAAAAAGTCGAGGGGAGCCAAGTCCGGGCTGTATGGGGGCTGAGGAATCGTTGGCACCCCTGCTTTAACCAGGTATTCGGCGGCGATGAAGGCACTGTAGGCCGGCGCCTTGGGTTGGCTTTGAGGTGATATTGGGGTGGGTAAGCCTAAGTTTGGGGGAATATGGGGGGTGGGCCACTCTAACCATGGGGGTGATATGGGGATGGGCTAACCTAAATGTGGGAGTGATTTGCGGTGGGCCATCCTAAATTTGAGGTGATAGAGGGGTGGGCTAGGCTAAGTTTGGGGCTGATATGGGGGTGGGCCAACCTAGATTTGGGGATGATATGGGGGTAGCCCAACCTAAATTTGGGGACGGGCTAACCTAATCATGGGGGTGCATGATGTGCGGCTGGGCCAAGCTGAATTGGGGGGGGGGGTGATATATGGGTGGACTAACCTTAATTGGTGAGTGATTTGCGGTGGGCCATCCTAAATTTGAGGTGATCGAGGGGTGGGCCAGCGTTAGTTTGGGGCGGATATCGGGGTGGGCCAACCTCGATTTGCAGGTGGTATTGGAGTTGGCCAACCTAGTTTTGGTGGTGTTGTGGAGGCGGGCCAATCTGCATTTGGGGGTGATATGGCGTTGGTCCTACCCAAATGTGAGGGCAATCTCGGGGTCGGCCAATCTGAATTTGGGGGCGATATGGGGGTGGGCTAACCTAAATTTTGGGGTACGTCGTCGACTCGAAATTTGGAGGACGATTTACGAAAATACGTGCGTGGACCAACTTGAAAATTAGGGGTGGCCCAATTGAAATTTGGGATTGGGCCAACTTGATGTTTAAGGCTGGGCGAAAAGAAAATTGGGCGTGGCCGACATTGAATTTGAGGGTGGGCCAGTTTACATTTGAGGGTGTGCCAAATTGAAATTTGGGGGTAGGCCTACTTAATGTTTGGGGTGGGCCAATTGAAAATTGGGGGCTTGTTTACGAATAGTTAGACAACACGTGCCAGTGATGTTCCTGCATATTGTTCATCACCGCAAAGTACGTATATTAATAATTGTTACCCAATACCCCTCAAGGTGAGCTACCACTCGAGCCTTCCCAGCCCATTGAGCTAATAATGTCACAGGAGTGCTCTCATCGTGACGACTGCGACGTTCAGTGTGGAGATCCACAAGAACAAATCGCAGACCGAGCTGGCCATTTCCACACTAATGTCATGCTAACACTACTCGCTCGTGCTAGACGCAACACAAGCTTACAATGATCATAATTCAACTTTCATCACACGCTAGTCGACACGTTCTCAGTGCACGATTTCGTCAATCATCTGGATAGGAACCTCGCTGGATGTTTTACTGTTACTGTCACGAAAGCCTTCTCCCGCAAAAAGAATACGGGCCAGACAATGAAATCTTCCTTACCTCAGTAAGGAAGCCTTCATTGCAGTGAGGCTGCCTTATGTCACTCTGAAAGCTTCCTTACTGAGGCGCCCTCGGTGAAGGCTTCCTTGGTACTTCCTCAGCCAAACAATGAAATCTTCCTTACCCGACTAAGGAAGCCTTCATTGCGGTGAGGCTACCTTATGTCACTCTGAAAGCTTCCTTACTGAGGGGCCCTCGGTGAAGGCTTCCTTGGTGCTTCCTCAGCGTAAGGTAGCTACAAAGCTACCTTCATGCGTCCTTACGCCGCTCCTGGCCCTGAACGAGCGCTTCACCTCACTGCTTAACTACGTGGCATTCGCTTGCGCATGCGCACTGTCGCCCACCTGCGGAGAAGCGCGAGCACGGTACGTCTTGCCAGGCATGTTCGTTTCAGTCACGCGTGCGGCATGAAAGCATTGCTAGGCGTTGCTAGGCGTTGCAAGACGCCGGCGTGCCAGCGTTGCTGGAGCACATCAAGTTTTGCACTGCAATGCGCAACTTCTTTTAACTTTAGCAAACAAAACTAGAAGAAAGCGTCCACGCTTCTCTATATTAGCTATTCAATTTAAAGATTGTGCGACGATACAACATTTTTAATAGAATAATGGTGTTCGCGGAAAGATTTGAAGAAATAATCTCGAACCCAGGCACGCGGCAACTCCTCCTTAGGTGAGGATCGGTGAAGGGAGCTTTCATAGTACGCTTGCTTCCTCCATCGGTCCTTCGCTGTAAGGAGGCCTCACGTAAGGTTAGGAAGCGCTCGAAGGAAAGGAACGTTTTATTGTTTGGGCCAAGCTACCTTCATGCGTCCTTACGCCGCTCCTGGCCCTGAACGAGCGCTTCGCCTCACTGCTTAACCACGTGACGTTTGCTTGCGCATGCGCGCTGTCGCCCACCTTCGGAGAAGCGCGAGCACGGTACGTTTTGCCAGGCACGTTCGTTTCAGTCACGCGTGCGGCGTGGAAGCGTTGCTAGGCGTTGCACGACGCCGGCGTACCAGCGTTGCTGGAGCACATCAAGTTTTGCACCGTAATGCGCTACTTCTTTAGATTTAGTAAACAAAACTAGAAAAAAGCGTCCACGCTTCTCTATATTAGCTCATCAACTTAAAGATTGTGCGACGATACAACCTTTTTTATTTAATAGTGGTGTTCTGGTGTTCGCCTAAAGCTTTTAAGAGATAATCTCGAACCCAGGCATGGCGGCAACCGCTCCTTACGTGAGGACGGGTGAAGGGAGCTTTCAGAGTATGCTTGCTTCCTCCATCGGTCCTTCGCTGTAAGGAGGCCTCACGTAAGGTTAGGAAGCGCTCGAAGGAAAGGAACGTTTTATTGTTTGGGCCTACATTTTTGAGATTGACGAGGCAAGCTACTATATAACTCATACGAAGCAAATGTATGAAGGGTTATAGTGATTTTTCAAAAAATATGTATAAGTAAATAAGATTTCAGATGGTATTGTTTCGACCGGGCATGACAACAATTTCTTCCCGCCTGTCACAGTGCTTTGACCGAAAACCTAATCATTTTGCTCAAGCGTGTTGCCCCAATACTACATGTGCTGAATGTACAAAAGTGCGGTACGTGGTCACAGCTTCAAAGCCAGCCTATTTTGTGTACTGTTGTTGTGTGTGTGTGTACTGTACTGTGTGTACTGCGTAACAATATTGTATTAATGTGGAGTTTTCCTCTTCATAAGAGCACAAAAAGAAAAAAGATATTACAGATAGTAGCTAAGGGCAAAGTACATTGGAAGATCTGATACCAGCATTTATTTTTCATTTGCGGGTTGGTCTCCGCTGGTAGATCGCTGCCCGATCACTTCAACGAATTTTGTTTGTGTGCAACTGCAGCAAAAACAAAGATACTACCATTTCATTGCCAGGACTTTTATGCCCTCCACACACACAAGAAGGACACCAGATAATGGCACTATCAGTTTATAAACTGATATTGTTTTGCTAATTTCAGTGTAGCGTGGTGTCTGCGAACGGAGTATTTTCTTAGTATCAGTCCAGTATTAGCAGTGAGAAGCAGTTCGGTCTACCATCCCCATGAGGGCATACTAGCCATTGTAGCACTTTACTCTAGGACAAGTGCTAAAAACTTGGTGTGCTTTGTCCTGTCCGCAGGTCGTCCATTCATTGTGTTATGGTGACCATCAACGTTGTGTCCGTCAGGCCTCCTCCTCATTTTAGCTTCACCATCGCGAGAGTGTACAGAGAAAGGAAACTTTCTTCACAATCAGCCCCAGCGGGATTCGACCACTCGTAACTGCTGCAATTTGCATTCAGTGGCTGGGCATGCTAACTACATCCTTAGTTTCACAATGGCTAGAGCGCGCAGAAAAAGTAGAGCTTTAGTCGCTATCACTACCACGAACCCATGTCAATGCAGATATAAGTACAGTCGCGATCAATTTGAAGGTGATCGCTCGAGCGGCGACCAAAACTAGCAGCAGCGCCACGTTACGTCATCACCGTCGGTCGAGAGGGAAACATCAGATAGCTCCCCTCTCTCTCTTTTGGTGTTCCCTGAAAAGCTGTCACTCCCGTCACCGTTCACGGCATAACCTGCGAATTCATTTCGATTGCGTTATGAGCTTTTGCACAGAGGCGTCATTGTTAGCCAAGATATGCATGAGGAAGCGACGCACACAGATCATTGCCATGAAAGGGAAACAAACACAAAAATGTGGCGAGTTGGTCTGGGGGGTGATGGTTGCAGCCTGGAAGAGCATAATAGGTGAAGAAGGCCGCGCAATTTTTATCTTCGCAGTTCCGAAATCGGCCGCTATGCTGCTTGGAAGGCCCGCCGGTCGATGTTCGCGCGATCACCTTCAAATATGATCGCGACTGTACGTGCAGGGGCTGGGCATGCTAACTTCTGCGCTACCACCTGATGCCGCCACCTCAGATTTTCTATGCGTACCTGCTTCTTGTTTTTATCGCAGACGCATGCAGGACAAACGCGGATAAGTAATTGGATTGGATTGGGAAAACGTTTATTGAGCTTGCAGCAAAGCGCGAAGGCGCGCTTCGGACGTGGCCTACGTCGTCATCGTGGCGGGTGCTCTGCCAGGATCCCTGCTCGCCGTTGCCGGCTCGCCAGGCTCCTGCCTAGTGTTGTAACTGGGTCGCAAGCCCCAAGGGTAGCGTTGCCCTGGCGGCCTGGGGCACAACTGGAAGCATCCGAAGGTCCTGGCAAAGCATGAGTCGACTGCTAACAGAACAACTTGTTTATTCTAGCATCACAAAAGAGCGGTCGGTCAGGTCGACCGAAGTGGAGAGACGGGAGAGCACATTACTCGACGGAAGAAATCGGAGCCTCTCTTGGCTCCGGGGCAGCTGCTTTTATACTCTCGGAGCCGAGGGCAAGAAGAAACGGCTTGCGAGAGGCGCCCGTGACGGCGGGGCACGGACACGCTGAGACACGTTGAGACGAGTAGGTGACGCATCCGCCGGGCTGGCGCCGGTCAGACCTCCTCGCTTCACAGTTGGGGGAGCTCCTCTCCCCGGCTGCCGCGCTTTGACAAGCGTGGGCCCCAACATGCACACACACGCATACACGAAGACACGTGACATTGAAACATGTTTGGACGCGCATGGCAGGAGGCGTTACGGCAGCGCTGAACGGGCCAAAATGTCCGCCGCTTTGAATGAAGCCCCAGCGTCCGTTGCATCCGCGCCGGCTATACCGCGAGTCGTAGGCGAAACGTAACAGTAGCCAGCGCCTCGATGACCTGCTGGAGGGCCTGGAGTTGTTTTTATTGGTCGTCGCTCCGCGTTGCTTCCTCAAGCTGCGCCGGTATACGTCCTGAGTTAGCTTCGCTTGGATGTTTGGAGCAATCTCATAGCATGTGTTCAAATGTGGCCGTCTCCCTGCAGCACGCTCTGCACTTGTAATGGTGGTGCGCTTCTGCAATAGCGCCGGGCTTGGAAACGTTCTTGTTTGTAGTTGCCTGAACAGTACGGCCTGCGACCTGCTCAGCCCTTTGCAGGGCGGCGGGAGAAGTCTGCGGGCCAGCCGAAAAAAGCCTTGGTCAATTCGTTATAGCTGGTCATCTGGTCTTTGGCGCTGAACCACAGCGGGCAGCCATTGCCTTGGGCGTGGTCGGTTAGCCCTCGCGCTCGGGCGCGTGCCGTTACGTTGCGATTGGCATGCTTCTCCGACACTTGCCCTGCGTACGCCGGGAACCACTTAATTCGAGTCCTCTTGTCGTGGTTTGCCTCTCGGAGCAGGACGCGTGCCGCCGTTGGGGCAATTCTTCCTTTGGCGTAGTTCCTCACCGCCTGTCTGTAGTCGCTGAGGATCATGTGGCATTCTCGGTCTACGATGACCAGGGCGATGGCTATTTCTTCTGCTTCCTCCACTTGCGTGCTCGACGTGCTGGCGGTAGCCCGCACGTTGCCTCCGGAGTCGACCAAAAATTTCAGTGCCCTCCCACTCTGTGAAGAGAGATGACCAGCGAAGCTTTGTATGTGGGCCCCTTAATGGCGAACTGTACCTCTGCCGCATGTCGGCCCCGCATTGCACTGTCTTCTGGATCGGCCCATCACGTATGGGGAGTGCTTAATGCCTGCTGCTCCTCCACCGCAGGTCGGCCTGGCATGGCGTTACATACGGGATCAGCCCACGTGTGGGGAGAGCTGAGCGCTTGCTTCACCTCCGCTGCGGGTCAGGCCGGTATTACGCTATCTTCGGGATTTTGCTCTACACGCGGACGCGATAGTGGGGAAAGTAGCCCTTAAGAGGAACCTTTAGCTCGAGATCTGGTGGTCCTATCTAAATACATGTAAAAGGAGAATTCGTTTTTCTCCACAACCACTGCATCAAATTTTACACGGTTTGCTGCACTTAAAAGAAAAACTTAAAATCTAGTGACTGTTGGTTTAGGATTTTTGATTTAGGTCATCATTTGTTTATTAAAAATTGGCAAAAATCGAACATGTTCAGAAAACGAAACCATCGAGTTTACGACTCTGTCTTTCGGCAACAAAAACTGATATCACAATTCTGTATATTGCATCTAGCAGCACATCTAAAGCGGTCAAAATTGATATTTTATGCATGAATCTAAAAAAGTTTAGTAATGTGGAAATACAGCTTTTCCACAGCCCTTGTTCACAACGTAACGACTTCAGTAAGATATAAATCGGCATATTGGATTTGTCCGCTTTGAATTGTCTAAAGGATATATGCTGTTTACAGAACCGTGATATCAGTTTTTGATGCGGAGTTATTAATTTGTAAACTTCGTGCTTCTGTATTTCTCGCACTTTCGAAATTTTGAAAATCTTTTACCAGAATTCAAGCCCTAAATAGAAATTCCGCTTCCAATAGTCACTAGAATTTACCTTTCTCTCCCGAATCCAGCAAATTTCATTAAAATCGATTCAGGGGTTATCTCAGAAAAGAGTTTCGGTGTTTTACATCTATTTGAATAGGCCGTGTCGGAGTTGTACCCGAGTTAAAGCTTACTCTTAACAACTTCGGTGTAAAAAAAAGGAATCAAAGAATAAAAGAAAAAAAAACGCCTCAGCCGACAATATCGCCGCCTCAGATTTCGTCATGATGGCACCGCCACCATTAGCACGGCTCCGTGAGCAGCTACCAAGCTGTTCACTTTCGTTATCTTCCTTCCCTCGGCGGCAGCGCATTGTCTTGATGCCAACGACACGCTAAATCTGCACCATCATTCCATCATGCATCGCTTCTGCGACCAATCAAGCTTGCGGCGGCACACGTTCACTGCCCTATTGACACTAAAACTTTAAAATGCTTGCCTTCGAGAAAGCAGCATGAATAAAAATGGAACGCGACTATGTGGCCATGGGGAACATGTTCACGGGGCCATACTATTGATGACAGCATCACAAAAGGCTACATGTGGTCAGGTTGACTTTACATGTTTGGAAGGAATGACTGACGGGCTAGCTGCTTCATTATCACATAAAGAACAGCGCTTAAAGTTAGCGCAGTGTGTGTGTGGTTCCTCCTTTGTATCCCGTCGTGAAGTGCTGTTCTTTCTGTGACTTTACAGATGTTCTTTTTCTGCGTCAGTTGCGTCTTCCAAGAGTGTTTACTTGGAAAATGTTTGTTCGCATGGCTCTTACAGAAGCATGTTTAGTCGAAATTTTTTCGCTTGGCTGCATAATCTCGAGGACGGGCTCCAAACTGCTCATGTTCTTTAGCCCCGCAAGAACCATTACTGAAAACTTAATTAACGTACCTTTGTTAATTACGCAAACAACTTCTCAACTTACTCCGCATCTAGAGGTTACCAATCTGAACACTCGAATGATAAAATGATGTTAGCATTGTTTGTATTGTTTCAATATTTTGTTTCGTGCAGTTAAAAGCAGCCGGCATATTGATGGTGCTGTAGACTTCTTATAAAGTAAGTGTGAAAGCTTGGATAGGTTAACTTGGCACAAATCAACTTCATGAGCTTAAGCACATGGCCCAACCTTGCACGTCTGCCTTTACAACCGATTCTCATACATTATACAAGAAGCACCTCAGCGCTACGGTACATCCCACAAGGTGTGCGAGAACATTGTCCTCGCTTCCGATTAGGTTTCTGAGCGTTGGTGGCATCAGGCTGGGTTTCCTGGAATCATCAGGAATAAAAACAGCTTCCTGGAGGAAAGCATTGGGTACATATTCAGTACTTTGTAACATATGGATCAGCACGGATATGTACGTTATATACGTTAGAACGAAAAGTACTGAAATATTAAGGTGAGGGTTTCGCTGGATGTATTTTAGCTGTCTAATGATAAGATCTAAACAAAAAATACTGTGATTTTGTGACAATTAATGCTGACATGAAATATGAGCTCCGACACAGTACCCATGGTGGAACTGGCCCCTGGACTACAGGGCCACATTGAACCACGATATGCTGGTTTGATAAATACTAGTAATTGGACAGTGGTTCGCTCTTGAATTTCCTGTATGTCAGCGCCGCTGTGCAGTGTTGGGGGCCCTTTTTAAACCACATGTGTTTCAGCTAATATTGAAAGCAACTGTGTTCTTTTTCTTATGGGGGGGGGGGGCTTTTTTTAGCGTCTAACCACAGTTCCAAAGTTATCAGTTAACTCAAGATGCGCCTGCATGTGTTTCTAATATCCAGTATGTTGTCACGAATTCGATAGCGAAAGAGCGTTATCAGATTGCGCGCGTGAAGCGAATACTGGCGCACATTCTCCATCACATTTGACGACCCGAGATTGCGCTGCAATGTACGAGCATTCCAATCTGACGAACCGACGCCTTGATCCGTAGATCGGAATCAGAGGAAGCATTTTGCGCGCAGCCATCGTTATGTTTGAGTGTTATTTTCTTTTCCAGCGCAAGCTCATCTTATATTTAGTAACATTCGTGACTGACTCTTTTGGAAGTGTTTTGTTCTTGACATTACTACAACGTGAGAGTATAGAGGTGCTCCATCTTAATTGAGTGAATACTGGGAAACGGACTAGGCCTTTTATTGCATCTGCGTTTACACATTTACCGCACAAATTTATTTTTCATAACTTACTTTTTAATTGAGGGGGCTGTAATGCACAGCAACCTTTTATTAACAGGATGTTTTAAAAACACAGAAAATTTAAATGCTTATTAGTCGGCTTTCACTTCATGGTAAGGAATTTCAATAAAGATATACTTATGATAATTAAAAGCCTATCCGTTTGACAACGTTTCATCTGAGTTCCCCTTTGCAAGGTGATACAGACTTGCAGGTGGTTCGTATCGGGGACCCCCGGCATATGTCCAACCGCCAAACAAAAGGTTATTCCGAATGTTTCATTTCAGGAAAGTATCTTACCCTCCTGTCTTTTATTCCCGTTTGCAAACACGGATAAGACGAAAGTGCTACGTGAAGAGCGTCGTTAGTCCAAGCCAACGAACTACCGTAACTCACCTTGCCTATATCGCTGTAATTTAGGCTTAGATAAGAAATATATATATTTTAAATCGACGCATCACGAATCGAAAAAGAGCTGCCCGCGACCAGCCCAGCTATAGGTTTCGTTCATTTCGTACTTCATCGTAGCGGCTAATAGTCGCTCACGAAGCAGAGCACTGAGTGTGGATATGTCAGAGAAGGTGTTCTATATACTGTCTTGTCACCCACCGAAAATTGCCCGCTGTGCTACTGGCCATTCCTAGAAAATTGTATATGTGACGCCCAGCCATTTGCAACACAGCAACTTTGTTTTGCGATGAGAGAGTCCAGGTGAGAGACAGGGTGGTTATGGAGACACGCTATTTTCTGCAGTAACTTAGGAATGCATGAATGAATGCCTTCATTTATTCAGAAAAAGGAGGAGCAAGCATCAGTGGAAGCACGTCTCAGCAGATTGGGAAAGAAGCGGGGGACAAAGAGGAAAAGCTGGGGCCCGGGTGGCAGGCGAAGTCACAGCTTAGGGGCCAGAGAATATAAGCAAGAATTGGCGAAACCAGTTGAATTCCAGTGTAGATGTGTGATGTGCCGAGTAAATGATTGGAGTCACCTCCCAGCATCCGTCTTTCACGGCAGTATAACCTCCCGCCGTTCTTGGTAACAAACCTATACTGAAAGCCAATCTTCGCAATTACTTATTCATCAGCCATGCCTAGTCACATATTCCTTAGTGGCAGGGTCTGTGGATTACAACTACGCTGTCCCGACAAGTTACGACCATAACGTGACGCTTGCGGTTACGGATGCCATACTCGTGACTCTTACTATACTACTACTATACTGCGCGAATACTATAAACACGGGCTTACTGCACAAGTTAGTGAACATGCAGACATTTTAGAACCGCGTTTTTCGTCTTACATACGCTCAACGCAAGCACCATTGCAGCATGTTACGGTGCGCGTCCCTTCAAGACAGAGACGCGAACGCAAACATAAGAACGCGTTAGAAGACAGGGTTTTGGGCCTCGTGCCAAACATATCAAAGCCAACAATATGTTAAAAATCATGCCGTCGTTTCTGTGCAAAGAGGTTATGTATTTCAGCCTCTGGAATGACAGTCCAATCCACCACCTACTGGAGCGCGTGAAGCCGCCGGGAGCCACATTGTTCGAGGAAAAGGAGCGCGGCCACAGTACGCGTGGCTGCGGTATACGCGCGACGCAACCTGTGCTTGCGGTTCTGCGATGAAAAAATAAAATGAAACCCCTTTAGGAATTATATCAGTCCGCCACTGTGTGTCGCTGTTGTCAAAAATAAAATGTCATGGTGGTAGGTGCCTTGTGTTCTGTGTACAATATGTTGCGAGAACTGAATCATTCAGTAACTTGACGCGTGCATCGGCACTGTGATGCCCTTTCGTCGATACGTGGTGCCGGCCCGTATTGACACGACTTGACCTCGAAATATAGTATCCTTATGCCATTTCTTTAAAAAACCACTATTTGTGTAAATGAGCGTTTTTGGTTTAAACCTAGAAAACAAGAAAAAAATATTCAACGGTAGGTCTCATTTTTGTCCGGCATTTCGGTTCTAGCTGAAGAGAGTCGGTGAAAGCAAATTTACAATAAAGCTAAGGCAACCCACAATCTGCACGCAGCCGCAAGCCTACATGCGCTCCAATGAGAATAACCTGCCAAAGTTAAGGTCATGTGTCAGCTGGCGGCTCAAGCAATCCACTTTTTTTTTCGTTTCTGCATCCGTTCTGCCTGCATATGCGGCAAAACGTGAAGCGGGAAGGCAGATAAACAGATTTTGGTGGAGGCAGGTGGTAGCGTAATGGTTAGCGTGCCCAACTCCCGAATGCAAGATGGTGCATTTGGGAGATGGGCTCGAATCCCAGTGGTTTGTTTGTGAAGACAGCTTTCTGTGCTCTCTGGTGACTGCGAAGCTCAGAATGAGGCGGCAGCCTGACTACAACGTTCGCCGTCAACGTAACAGAATAAGCAGGCGCGCAAGGTCACACCTAAAGCTGAAAGCACATTCAGAGGAAATACACTATGCTCTTGTCGACAAAGCAAAAAAAAACGAAAAAAACGTGATGAGTAACGGGCGGTGTTGTTGAGCGAGACTGTAGACGGATAATGTCACCATACTCGGTTGTTGAGGTCGCAGCAGGAGGAAGTACCGTGTCAAGGGGCAAGGTCGGTTCGCGACCGTAGAGTAGATAAAATGGAGAAAATCCGGTGGTGTCGTGCCGAGAAGAATTGTAAGCAAAGGTGACGTAAGGAAGGGCAACGTCCCAGTCGTGGTGGTCCTTCGAAACGTACTTGGACAGCATGTCGGTAAGAGTACGGTTTAAGCGCTCGGTCAGGCCATTGGTTTGAGGATGGTATGAGGTAGTCAGCTTGTGTTGAATAGAGGAGGAACGCACAATGTCGGCGATAACTTTCGAGAGGAAGTTACGACCACGGTCAGTAAGCAGCTGTCGCGGGGCGCCATGCACTAAGATAATGTCACGCAAGAGAAAGTCGGCGACGTCAGTGGCGCAACTGGTAGGTAGAGCCCGCGTGATAGCGTATCGGGTGGCGTAATCAGTTGCGACGGCTACCCATTTGTTCTCAGAGGATGACGTGGGAAAGGGACCGAGGAGGTCTAATCCAACACGAAAAAACGGTTCCACAGGGACGGTGATCGGTTGGAGATGACCGGAAGGTAGCACCTGAGGTGTTTTCCGACGCTGGCAGGGATCACAGGCAGCAACATAGCGTCGGACGGAGCGAGCAAGACCAGGCCAATAGAAGCGGCGGCGGACGCGGTCGTACGTGCGGGTTACGCCAAGATGTCCTGCAGTGGGTGCGTCATGCATCTGAAAGAGCACAGTTTGTCGTAGATGTTTTGGTACGACAAGAAGAAGATCAGGGCCATCAGGGAGGAAGCTCCTTCGGTACAGAATGCCGCCCTGGAGGACATATCGGCGAACGGATGCGTCGGTAGGTGTAGAGCGCAGACGCTCGATGAGTACTCGCAGCGATAGGTCTCGGTACTGCTCATCGGCGATGTTAGCGAAGGCAGACACAGAGAAAATGCCGTCGGTGGTACTACTGTCGGCGTCGTCAGGCTCGTCTACCGGGTAGCGAGACAGGCAGTCAGCGTCCTTGTGTAGTCGGCCAGATTTGTAGGTGACAGAGAACGAATATTCTTGGAGGCGTAAGGCCCAGCGACCAAGTCTTCCTGAAGGGTCTTTCAAGGAGCATAACCAACAAAGCGCGTGATGGTCTGTGATAACGGAAAAGGGTCGGCCATATAAGTATGGGCGGAACTTCGCAACCGCCCAAACTAGGGCCAGACACTCACGCTCAGTGATGGAATAGTTGCGCTCCGCGGGCGAGAGGAGCCTGCTGGCGTAAGCGATAACACGGTCGTGGCCACGCTGGCGTTGTGCCAGTACTGCGCCAATTCCGTGACCGCTGGCATCAGTACGGACTTCGGTAGGCGCAGAAGGATCGAAATGGGCCAGAACGGGAGGCGTTGTGAGAAGATCGATGAGAAGCGAGAATGCAGAGGCCTCGTTATCGCCCCACTGGAAAGGGGCGTCTTTTTTCAAAAGCTCGGTTAGTGGTCGTGCTATGGCCGCGAAATTTTTGACGAAACGGCGGAAGTACGAGCAAAGGCCGATGAAGCTGCGCACATCCTTGACACACTTCGGAACAGGGAAGTGCGTAACAGCATGGATCTTGCCAGGGTCCGGTTGCACTCCGTTCGCGTCAACGAGATGTCCAAGGACGGTAATCTGGCGACGGCCGAATTGGCACTTCGATGCGTTGAGTTGCAGACCGGCTCGCCGAAAAACGTCCAGGACTACTGAGAGGCGCTCGAGGTGCGTAGCGAATGTTGGGGAGAATACTATAACGTCGTCCAATTAGCACAGGCACGTGGACCATTTGAAACCGTGAAGAAGGGAGTCCATCATGCGTTCAAAAGTGGCAGGAGCGTTACATAGGCCGAACGGCATCACCTTGAATTGATAAAGACCGTCAGGTGTTATAAAGGCAGTCTTCTCGCGGTCGAGATCGTCCACGGCAATCTGCCAATAGCCGGAGCGAAGGTCAATAGAGGAGAAATAGCGAGCACCGTGGAGGCAGTCAAGGGCGTCATCAATCCGAGGTAGGGGATACACGTCCTTTTTGGTAACCCTGTTAAGGTGCCGATAATCCACGCAAAAGCGCCATGAGCCATCCTTCTTTTTTACCAGCACAACCGGTGACGCCCATGGACTACATGACGGTTCAATAATGTTCTTGGCAAGCATTTTGCGAACTTCGGTGTGAATCACTTGACGCTCAGCCGGTGATACTCGATACGGGCGGCGATGAATAGGAGGAGCATCGCCGGTATTAATGCGATGTTTAACAGCTGTTGTTTGGGCCAAAGGACGATCGTTAAAGTCAAAAATATCTTGGTAGGAAATCAGAACGCGGTAGAGCGCACGAGCGTGCTCGGAGGGCATGTCGGGTGCAATCATTTTCTGTAAGTTGGCGATGGTACAAGTTGCCGACTGCGATGGTAGAGGAGGATCGGTTGAATTGTCGTCTACTGAAATCGATGCTACAGAGTGATCCTCGAATGAGCAAAGTTGGGCCAGAGACATCCCGCGTGGCAGCACTTGTGTCGTCATGGCAAAATTGACCACTGGCAGGCAGACGCAATTCGCCGTAATAGATAAAATAGTATGAGGTAGTGTGATCCCGTGTGTAAGGAGGACGTCTTGCATAGGAGCCGCGATGTAGTGACCGTCGGGCACTGGTGGGGATGACACGAAGTCAACGTAAGTCAGTGCCGAAGGTGGCAAGCGAACGAAGTCGACGGAACTGAGGCGAGGAAGGTGTTCTTCAGCGGGATCCAGAACAGGCAGGTCGAGGCGGAGAGTACTGGCGGAGCAATCGATGAGAGCAGAATGTGCGGAGAGGAAGTCGAGGCCGAGGATGATGTCGTTAGGACAGTGAGCGATGACTGTGAATAGCACGGTAGTGGAGCGATCGGCGAAGGAGACGCGGGCGGCACACATACCAATTACGGGGGCTGTTCCGCCATCGGCGACACGGACAACAGGCGTCGTGGCGGGCGTGATTATTTTCCTCAGCCGGTTACGAAGATCCGCGCTCATTACCGACAAATGCGCCCCAGTGTCTATGAGAGCTGATACAGGAACACCGTCGACTTGCACGTCAAGAAGGTTCAGATGAGTGGGCAACGTCAGGAAAGGATTTGGCGGAGTAGGGAGCAATGCAGCGTCACCTCGAGGCGCTGCATCGTCTAGTTTTCCGGCTGGGAGCGGCGGCCGAAGGGAGTCGGCGAATAGGAACGACGGGGCTGGGGAGAGCGAGATTGGCGTCGTTGGGGCGAAGGCGAACGAGAATAGGGGCGGTTCGGCGCAGGAGAATCGGTGGCGGCATTATCTGAGCGGACAGCGTAGGGACGAGAAAGGCCACCTGGGGGGCGAGAGTAGGCAGTATATGTAGACTGGTTCAGGGAACTCCAGCGACTGCGACAGTGCCGAGAAATGTGCCCAATTCGATGGCAGTGAAAACAAATTGGCTTGTCGTCTGCAGTGCGCCATTCAGAGGGGTTGCGGAAACGTGGTGGGTAAGAAGGTGCGGGACGGGGTGGAATCGAAGATGCCGGGTGGGGATCAGGGCGATGGGCCGAGCAGATGGTGTGAATACCCATGTTGGCGAACTCCTGGCGGACAACTGCCTGGATCAGGGAAACAGTGACTGCGGGTGCATTGGCGGGGCTGGAGTCGAACGCAGCCGGATAGGCGGCCTCGATCTCACGCCGGACAATCCTGGTAACATCGCCAGTGTTGTTGGGACGAGGAGCGTCGGCACAGGAAGATGTCGCTGGGGTGTTGGGCAGACGGGCAAACTGTTGGTCGATACGTCGGCTTTTAGCGAATTCCAGGCGGCGGCACTCTTTTATAACTGCATCCACCGTCGCGACGTTGTTAAATACGAGCAAGTTGAAGGCGTCATCGGCAATGCCTTTGAGGATGTGGGAGACCTTAATTGTCGGACTCAGTCATGTGTGCGTCAACTTTGCGGCAGAGAGCCAAGACGTCCTGAATGTACGTGACGTAGGGCTCCGTTGACGTCTGCACACGACCGGAAAGCGCCTTCTGCGCGGCAAGTTGGTGACCGTAGGGGTTGCCGAACAAGTCTCGAAGCTTTTCCTTAAGCGAATCCCAACTGGTCAGCTCATCTTCGTGCGTCCGATACCAAACTCGAGGTGTGCCACCGAGGTAAAAGACGACGTTGGCGAGCATGATAGTTGGGTCCCACCGGTTATTGCGGCTGACGTGTTCGTAAAGGCTGATCCACTCCTCGACGTCTTCCCCACCTTTTGCCGAGAATACGCCAGGATCACGGGGAGCGGAGAGGGTGATGTAGGTCGTCGAAGGGGCAGCAGGTGTCGGAGCCGGCGGAGTCGGGTTGGCGTCGCCGGGAGCCATGAAGGTGGGCTCGACGTACCGTCCACTGCGAAGCTCCGTGACGAGGTACAGGGAACGTCCACCTCCACCAAATATGTTACGTAGGAAGACACCGACGAAAAGCTATTTACAAGTATATTTACAAGGCAATACGCCGCAGTTGACCAAGAGGCAACAGCCCGCGCTAGCTTCCAATCGTCGTCTTCGTCTTCTTCCTGCGCGGCTCTTTGTCATTGGGAATACTACCCCGTAGCAATATCAACAGAGGCCGACAAGAATGCGGGCATTTTGGGAAAGTTGAAACCGCTGGAAATTTCAGGACAGCATTAGCCTAAATATAAAAGATGACTTAAAAATAAGAAACCATAACGTTGACAGGGTGGCCAAATTTTGGCACAGATAAATTGGCTGTTGAAGCAGTTCAGCTGTAACGCAATGGTCCGAAATAAGGCGAGAATGTCGGCAAGTGTTGAACAAAGGTCGATTAGGTACTGTGGCCGACGCCAGCGCTCGGCAGCTGTCAAGCTGCCGAGCGCTGCACGTATTAGCGAGATGCCTGCCTGGTCGTCAGTAGTTACAGTATGATTCGGGACTGAAATATTGGACGCGGACTGCATCACATTGAATACAGTGCATTCTGCGGTGTCATTCTTCGACAGATGGTACCGATTCTCGCGCAATGAGGATAGGAACAAATTGTCTCACGTGCCGGCTATCACCTTCATCCTACTGCCAACATTCCTTCCCCTCCGCAGCTGCTTAGCTTTTATTGGGTTTGGCTGCTAATCACGAGGTCTCGGGATCGAATCCCAATCACGGCAGCCGTATTTCAATGGGTGTGAAATGCGAAAACCCGCGTACTTATAGGGTTAAGCGCTCGTTAAAAAACCCCAAGTGGGCTAAATTATTCCCGAATCCTCCACTACGGCGTGCCTCATAATGAAATCGTGGTTTTGGCAAGTAAAATCTCATAATGTGTTATGCAAGATTCGTTAAGGATGTCCTGGGCAGTCGCACAACTCTTGAACACAACTAAGTGTCAGGAGTTGAGCGCGAGGTCTTTAGTATGTGGATATAGCCTTTGTGGCGTTCGATAGCTGCTAGTCTACATTGCGGCTATATAATAAAGGTGGAACGGCAACATGGTAGAGAATGTGGCGAACATACAAATCCCGCATATAATACAGCACAATAATTTTAAATAGCGTTCTTGCTTCACGCACGTGGATAACAGGCATAGGAGACTACATTGGAAACTAACTGCAAGTACTGTATATGTCGTACCCAAGGATGTACCTGGCCTGGTGGCCAGTAAATGGTGACGTAATATTGCGAGCAGCTTTGGCGTTAGCATGCTAACGGATGACGACACAGACTGAAGTGACTAGCGCAAGAGTGGACAGGGGACACTAAAGACGCTACAAGGACAAGCGCCTAGTTTGTGCGCCAAGTTTGTGCTATCATTGTCGCCTCTTTAGTGTCCCGTGTCCACTCTTGCGCTAGTCACTTTAGCATGGAATACCAAGTAGCCCGGTCTCACACCCTGCGACGACACAGGGGCAGTTTGCTCTACTCTTGTGTCGTGACTTTTGTTTCACGGTGAAAAACCAACATATCCATGTATATGTCTTAATACTTAAGCACATCTAGATTTGCAGCTGCGGCGGTAGCCCATGAGTGCGCATTGCAGAGTCGCTAGCGAAATAATTGGGGGCACCTTAACGAAAGCGATAGGTCAAAATGAAAATCCGTCCACGACATCGTCTCTAGTAGACGCTGTGCGATGTTCGGACTTTAACAATGTGTGCCGACTGAAGAAAGGCTGCCCCGAAGTGCTTCTGACGGTTATGCTAGCTTCTTTACTCCGTACAATGAAAAAGAAAAAAAAAGGAAAAGAAAAAAAAAGAACCGCATCAAAAGGCCAGAATCAACCATTGCTCGTCGCCACTAAACGCTCTTAGGATGACTAGTAATTTCCAGGCGAAGAGCGAATACGCTCTATCAGGAACACTGATAACGCCGGCGGGACAAGCATTGTGGCGAAGTTCAATGCGCAGGGATAGCTTTTTTTTTTGGTTGACGTCATCACGCGTCATCGCGGGAAGTTTGAAAAGTTTAAGGCCAGTACGCCACGTGGTGGCACTCACGCGAACTAAAGCCCTTGTGTCCAGAAAAGCTGGATACGAATGCGGTCACCGGATACAGTTAAAAAAGTATGCATGTCAATATAATGCTTGTTGGCGCATGAAAGAAACGTGAAAAGGTAGCTTCTGAGAAAATCAGCAAAAAGGAGAATTGAAACACCAGTAGAACTCACAAAAAACATCTAGAATAGCTAAAATTGACGTAATTTGTAGCTTGTCTCCTCTCGATTCTTGATTCTGTCAAATCTTGCCCAATGCTGCACCTCATTTATTATTCTAGGTTGTTTTGAAGCATCAACACCGCATCGGGAGGCCTTTATATTTAGTGTATTGGTAGAAAAATTTTGATTGTGTAAAGGTCGTGTTCTATTGTAACTGGTTGCGACATGTCAAGTCTGTCTTTCTCGACATTAATGAAATGACATGCCGTCAGATAATACATGCTTGAGAATCGGAGGACTTTAATAGGTGTCTTTCGTTGTCCTTTGCCAAGTCGTACTATTGAAGCGCTTATTCGAATGTATGGGGGAGCTCATTTGCATATTATAGGGAATATATATTGCTACGAGGCGCTGCAGGATCGAACGATGATGAGAGGACTGACAAAGATAACGATCGCCGATAGTCGTCCGCACGGGCTCCATCTTGTATGCCTGTCTTCTGTCCGTTGTATATATCCTGTAAATATATTGTCAACCCTCTTTTCTCCGTAACATTTTGGTAGAGAGTGCGGGCTTTTCAAGTTTCAAGACGGATCTACGCAGCGGACGCTCCTTGGCGGCAGCTACAACGCCAGCGCACAGCGGGGACGAGAAGGCTTCGAGCAGGTCGCCATCCGTGCCTCAATTGCCCACTGCCGACCGCCCCGTCGTCTTGACAAAACCGCGTCACCTCGGTACCTTTTCCGGCTCTGACAACACCGACATCGAAGATTGGCTTCAGCTGTACGAACGGGTGAGCACATCATATTTTACCTTGAGGGCCCAGCACAAGTGTGGTTTCTGAACCACGAACAGGAACTTACGAGCTCGGAGGTATGTAAGCAAAGGGGCTCATCGATCTGTTCGGCAAGCCCATCGGATGCCGTCGTGCTGCGCAGAACTAACTTGTATAGCGAGCTCAGATTTGCACCGAGTCCCATGTGATATACACATAGGATGTGCTCGCGCTTTGTCGCAAAGTCGATGACACGATGCCGGAAACAGAAAAGGTTGTGCGTATCCTCAAAGGTATCGGAGATGACGCGTTTACACTCCCAATTTTTAAGAACTCATCCACAGTACGAGACGTCATCAATGAATGCCGACGCTATGAAAAAGCAAAATTCGCCGCGTTACTCCGAACTTGACACGTCTTCCGAGCACGGCTGCAACGTCTACTTGCGAGGACCTCAGTCTCCCACCCGTTGAACCCGTTCCTTCTGCATCCGACAATATTGTGCGCATCATCCGCCGCGATATTGAAGCTGCCTTCCGAGTACGTAACCCCGACGAGTACCATAAAACCATTTCCCTTATCCAAACCGTTGTGCATCAAGAACTAGCAAACGCAGGATTACAGACGCTTTGCCTAGTCAACGGACCTGACTACCACCAGCCCGCCGCACCTGAGTTATACAGACGTCCAACGGTTCGTCCTCGTTACCAGAATTCGTCGAAATAGCGCACTTCCAATGACAGGACCATCTGCTTCTGTTGTGGACGTATTGGACGCATTTCCCGCCATTGTCGCAGTGCTTGGAACTCGCAGCCTTGGATGAGCTATCGAAACATCCGACTACCAGGTGGTAGTTCCCGAGTGCCGGTACACAGTGACGACGACAGCGCTCCGCCATCAAGGCCCCCCAGCACGATCAAACCACTCCACTTCGCCATACCGACATACCGGCTCCGTTCACCTCTGCGTTGTCGCTCTCCTTCTCCCTCATACTCTCGCAGCTCATCGGAACACTGACAGGTGCAGCTCCGAGAAGTTTGCCTGCCATGTCGACCCGACCCGAAATTCCCCTGCTCACACTACCAGGACATCACAACCTCATCAACGTAGACGTGCATGGTATACCTGTCATCGTACTCATTGACACCCGCGCCTACATGTCGGTCATGAACTCAAACCTCCGTATTGGTCTGAAGAAAGTTCTTACCCCTGCTCCGATCGCTGTAGTCCGCGTAGCCGATGGTCCGACTCCGGCTGTTGCTGGGTTGTGTACCGCCCGTGTCACTGTTTTCCAGACGCCACACTTCAGTTTTGTTTTACGTCTTGGATCAGCACCCACATGCAATCATTTTAAGACTTGACTTTCTCTCGGCACATTCGGCTCTTATTGACTGCTCTGCAGGGGTTATCCCGCTTACCTTAACTTATAACAGTGAACCTTCTGATCCTGCGCCGAGTCGGCTGTATTCCACCGATTACATTCGTCTACCACATCTAGCCGTGACGTACGTACTACATCGAAGGCTCTCCTGATCACCCTGTGGGCGACAGTGATTGACAGTGATCATCCTGTGGGCGACAGTGACAGTGACAGTGATCACCCTGTGGGCGACAGTGACATCGTGTAGCCGAACGCTACCGTCCTCTGTTCGCAGAATGTCATGCTCCCGCAATCAGTCATCAATACAAAGGGCAATGCCGCATTGTGTCCCAATTGTGAATTTTGTACTAAGCCCTCAAGTGATACCCCAGGGTATCTCTCTTGCAACCCTAGCTCCAGCCTCCGACTAACATGTTTCTGTCTTAACTGAGCCTACTGAACCGCCTCCCGCTGCTATTGATTCCAACCCCACGATGCTAGATAACATAACGAAGATGATCGCCACTGACCTGCCGGCCGAACACGTACACGCGCTTCGGGGCCTGCTCATGTCCTACTGGGACATTTTTTAAAATCTCAATGACCGACCACTGGGCCAAACAACACTTGGCAAGCATCGGATTCCCACCGACGATGCCAAACCCATACACCGACGTCCCTGAGCGCCAAGTTATAAAAAAGGAAGTTGACAAGATACTTGCCCGTGATGTCATTGAACCTTCTTCAAGCACATGGGCACCTCCTGTCGTGCTCGTTAGAAATAAGGATAGCACCTGGCGCTTCTGTATAGACTACCGGAACCTTAACCAAGTAACAAAAAAGGATGTCTACTCCTTACCTCTGGTAGATGACGCCCTTGACTGCTTCAGTAGTTCTAAGTATATTTCTTCGATATATCTTCGTTCCGGTTATTGGCAGATTGCACTTGACGACATGAATCTTGAAAACGCGGCGTTTATTCCACCCGATGGGCTCTATCAGTTTAAGGTGATGCCATTCGGCCTATGCAATGCCTCCGGCTCATTCGAACGAGTGATGAACGCCCTCCTTCATTGCTTAAAGTGGTCAACTTGCTTGTATACACTACCTCTATGATGTGATTGTCCTTTCGCCGACTTTTGACACACCTAGAGCGTCTCTCGACAGTTCTTTCAGTGTTCCGCAAGGCGAGACTTCAGCTCAATTCGACTAAATGTAACTTCGGCCGCCGGAAACTTACTGTGCTCGGACACCTCGTCGACGCTTCCGGTGTTCGTCCCCATCCGGAGAAAGTTCGCGCGGTCAAAGATTCCCCTGTGCCCACCTGCGCACCAGACGTTCGCAACTTTGTAGGCCTCTGATCCTGCTTTCGCAGATTCGTGCGAAATTTCGCTGACATCGCATGCCCTCTAAAGGAACTTCTTAAGAAAGACGCGACTTTTGCCTCGGGTCCCGACCAAACTAGTGCATTCGCTGAGCTGACGACGTGACTCACGTCGCCACCGTTTCTCTGCCACTTTGACGTGTCCATCCTAATGGAGGTTCAAACCGACGCCAGGGGCCACAGTATCGGCGCTGTTTTGGAACGACAGCAAGGTTGCGACCATGTCATTGCGTACGCAGTCGTCTTTAGTCACCAAGCGAAAGCAATTGCTCGATCCCTGAACGTGAATGCCTCGCCCTTGTTTGGGCAGTAGGTAAATTTCACCACTACCTCTATGGACGGCTTTTCATGGTTATCACCGGTCACAACGCCTATGCTGGCTTTCATCTTTAAAAGATCCAGCTGGACGTCTCGATCGGTGGGCTCTACGGCTCCAAGAGTACTCTTACGCAGTGGTGTATAAGACAGGCAGACTCCATAAGGACGCTGATTGCTTGTCACGTCATTCAGTAGACCCACCAGGCCACTCTGGGACCGGCGAGTGAACTTGCGTCCTCGCGCTTGCGGCGTTTGGTGACATCGCCGATGAGCAAAGATACGACCTTTACCTGAGAGACATCATTCTCAGCCTGACGGACCTGCCAACTTCACCCTCTTCGCGTATGCTTGTGCTGCGAAATGGCATATTGTACCGTTACAACATGCACCCTAATGGCCTTGAACTGCTATTGGTCCTTCCCAAGCATATGCGTGAAACTGTGCTCACACATTTGCATGATGTCATAACCGCTGGTCATCTGGGAGTCTGAAAGGCACATGACCGTGATCGGTGTCATTTCTTCTGGCCCGGTATTTACCGTTCCGTTTGCCGTTACGTCGCCTCCTGTAAATCTTGTCAGCACCGCAAAAAACCAGCAGCCTTACCAGCTGGCCGTCTTCAGCCCTTTGATATACCCTCTTCGCCATTCTTTCGAGTTCCTCTTGATCTCGTTGGCCATTTTCCTCTATTGCTTAGCGGGAACAAGTGAATAGCAGTAGCTACGGACTACACCAACCGGTACCCTATCACGCGGCTCTCCCTACCAGTTGTGCAAGCAATGTCGCTGAGTTCCTTCTCGACGCACTGATACTTCAACACGGCGCACCCCGACAACTCCTTACTGTCCGGGGCCGCTACTTTCTATCACAGGTTGTCCAGGACACCTTGCACACTTGCGCTACAAAGCACATGTTTACAACGGCGTATCACCCTCAGACCAACGGCCTCACAAAGCGGTTCAATAGAACTATCACAGAAATGCTCGCTATGTTCCTCTCCGCCGACCACCGTGAGTGGGATGCCGCTCTGCCGTTCATCACATTCGCCTACAATACGTCCTGCCACGAGTCTGCTGGTTTCTCTGCACTTTTTCTCTTGTATGGACGAGACCCCATACTACCGTTGGACACGATCCTCTCAGCCGTTCTCCATACAACGTCAGAATATGCCCGAGATGCCATATCTTGAGTGACCGAGGCGCGTGAGATTGCACGCCTGCGTCTGGCCACTTCCCAAGAAAAGCAACGACGCATATATGACGCGCGTCACCGCGATGCCCACTTTAATCCTGGGGGCATCGTGCTTCTTTCGAAACAAGCACGGCGAGTAGGTCTTTGTGAGAAGCTGATTTCATCCTACTCAGGCCCATACCGTGTATTGCGTCAAGTGACAGACGTCACCTACGAGTTACAACCTCTCGATACCTGCACACCGCGATGCTCTTCTAATATCGTTCACGTGGCTCGACTGAAGCGATATCACTCAAACCTACCAAGCGCTGGGACAGCGCCTTAGGCCGCCGGGCATCATGCTACGGGGCGCTGCAGGAGCGAACGTTGATGAGGACTGACGAAGACGACGATCGTGGGGGGCGCAGGTTCCATCTTGAAAGTCTGTCTTCTGCCCGTTGTATATATCTTGTGAATATATTGTCAAGCGTCTTTTCTCCCCTTAACAATATATAAACAGGTTATTTCCACAATTTATACACTTCAAGTCGCCACAACAAAAAAAAAATGACAGTTTATTGTTTTCAGCCAACTATAATATTTTGGCTGAGAAAGACATTCAATTTGTTCTGTGAGGCGCTCAATAATTGCTGTAGCATATTATTTTATTGCAGGACACCGGATACAGTAGCTCACCGTTATTGAAACTCAGAAGAAATTAATAGCACCATGCATATCAGTTTAAGCTTATTTCTTTATTAAGTAGATGCACATGCTTTCACAAGTATACAGAGGGAGGTCCCAGAGCATGCGGCTTAAAGGGGACCTCCTGTCAGAAAATATATAGCAAATACACAGCATAAAACAGCAATACAGTAGCCACTAAGAAGAAAATTATACAAAATTATACAAATTATACAAAATGCAGTACAAACTGCAAAATAATATACAGCCAATAACCAGTCGTAGAATTAAAACAGTAGTTAAGGCATTCGCAACAGACCAAACCAAAAGTATTTATAATGGTTACAAATTAAAAAAAAACTAAAAAAGAAAAAAACGAGCAGGAAATGAGCAGGAGTGAAGTGAATAGGTTAGATATGTGGATTATTTTGGCTATCAAGAAGAAAAGGGAATGCTTTCTTGAAAAACCTAAAGACGAAGAGCGTTTGACATCTAGTGGGAGGCTGTTCAAAGTATATAATGCTGCGAAATATCCAGATTGTTTTCCATAATTAGTATGTATTAGTGACAATAAGAAATTGTTGTTAGCTGCATATCTTGTGCGGTTTAAGTTAACCAAAGTAGCCTCAGAATATACATTTCCTGGGGAAGGATTACGTGTTACCGTAAACACCATTACGGCTAATTTATATTTAACAAGATTATTTACTGAAAGTATTATGTGGTTGAGAAGCATATCAGAAGCATTGCAGCAGAAGAGCTGAACGACAATATAACCTCTTGCACGCGAGGCGGGTGTTCTGCCTCTACGCCACCGCTGCACCTACACCTACATAAGCAGTTATATTCTGCTTGGCTATTGTTAGCTTGATTCTATTGTAGCCAATGCCAGAAGGCTACACCGCGATGCATTCGACGCGCTTGCTGTAGTGGCCGTTTGTTCGCATATTCGACACCCATAACCTGTGCGGTAACGGAGCTACACGGAAAATTCGCTACTTACGCCATTTTCGGGTGGCCGTTTCGGGGCGCTCCAGAAAGAGTCACCTTGTTCGAGTGGTCCATAAACAGCACTCCGACTACATTGGGATTGTACTTTAAGATTGCTGAAATTCGCCTTGGAGCGAATTGCGGGATACGGGTTCGTTTTGGTCACGTGAGCGCTGTGTAGTTTCCGTCAGTGCACTACAGGTGGTGTCAAACCAACCCCCCTACCTTTTTCCCTCTGGCCCCACAAGCGACTTTGAGTGCTCTTTTTTCTAAATGCATTCATTCATTCATTCAGTTTTTCCGGCGTGTCTATTTAGGCTGCATCGTGGTTGCGCTTGAACTTCGTGCGGACGAGGTGCGTGTGCCGCGCGTCGACGCCGGCGAAGCGACAAGGTTCGCATTTCTTTGTCGCACTTTCGGCCGCGCCGCGATAACTGAGTGGCTATGGCGTTTAGCTGCTGCGCTCGAGGTCATGGGTTCCATCCCTGCCGCGGCGACTGAATTTCGAAGAGGACGAAACGCAATGCAGCAAATTATTAGAGCACATTGTCGCAGGCTTTATTCGTCAGTATTTGGTAGATCACAATGTCCTATCCCCACTACAGCATGGGTTCAGAAAGGGATTATCGACTTCAACTCAGCTTGTGTCAGTCGTTCATGAAATCTCAGAAGTACTTCACTCGTCCGGACAAGTAGACATGCTCTTTTTAGATTTTAGCAAAGCGTTCGATAAGGTACCCAACGGAAAATTAATCTACAAGCTCGAGTGCATTGGTCTTCCATTAAATATTATATCATGGATCCAAGCCTATCTCCGACACAGGTAGCAGTTCGTAGAAATTAATAAATGTTCCTCAAGTGTCTGTCAGGTAACTTCGGGCGTACCGCAAGGCAGCGTATTAGGGCCGCTTTTATTTTTGATCTATATTAATGATATAGTAGATAAAATCCCCGATGATGTGCATGCTAATTTATTTGCGGATGACTGTGTCATATGTAAAAAAATTGCTTCAGGAAGCGATCACGCATGCTTGCAGAAGTCGGTTATTGCAATAATTGGAGTAAACTTTGGGGCATGGAATTAAATGTACAGAAAACAGTCTTGCTGCGAGTAACAAGAAAAAAGAAACTTAGTATATTTTCTTATGTTCTAAACGACACAAAAATAACTGATGTTGAACAATACAAATACTTAGGTGTCACATTCACTAACAGATTCTCCTGGTCAGACCGTATTTCCCTTACATGTTCAGCAGCTTTGCGCAAATTATGGTTCTTGAAAAGGAAACTTAAAAAGGCACCGGTAAACACTAGAATTTTAGCATATAAGACATTCGTGCGATCGAAACTTGAATATGCAGCGATTGTATGGGAGCCTCATACCAAAAAGGACATCATGAATTTGGAACGTGCTCAAAGAAAGGCCGTTGGATTTATCTTTGGAAAATAGGAAAGAGAGGATTCCCCGTCCTTACTAATGCTTAGGAATAAAATCACTTCACTAGAACACAGGCGTAAGGTTGGTCGTCTCCAGTTTTTACATAACATCATAAATGGAAAAATCGGGCTTCAAATGCCTCAATATGTAACGCCTGTTAATGCATGCAAAACAAGACATAGACACAACTTTTCACTTATACGCCATTATTTGCTAAAACAAAATCTCACATGAATAGTTTTTATCCACGTAGTATAAACGAATGGAATTCTCTCCCTGTTGATGTACTTCAATCGGGGAACTTCACAAATGCGTTGGAAAACTATTTTTCACATAAAATAACACAACCATAAACACTATTTTTGACTATTTTTCTCGTTTTCTTATGTGAAATTTCCTGTATTTAGTTATGTTTAGTGCCCACTTATTGTTTGGCACAGCGTTTTTATCCACGTATAAATTCCAATGTGCGATTCTTTTTGTTGTAGTTACTGTGCTAAGGGAAGCATAGTGATTTTTGTAACGTGGCTATGGGCTGCATCATTTTCATGCACTGTTTATATATACATTTTTTATTGTCTTTGTTGCATTGTTATTACCTTGTCAACTGTATTACCCCTCCTGCACGGGCCAGTATGTTGGCCTGCAGTATGAATAAATAAATAAATAAATAAATAAATAAATAAATAAATAAATAAATAAATAAATAAATAAATAAATAAATAAATAAAAAGCTTTACATTTTAGGGGCACTTTCAAGTTCTTTGTCGAATCAAGAGCTAAGAAGTGACAGCCGCAGCTGTGCATCATAGTGCTCAAAATTCTTTGTGCTACGAAAGCGATGGCCACTGTATCGGACGCTTCGTGAACCAGCGTTTTTTGTCCGGCTCGCGCCATGATTCTATGCGATGCAGCGGCGTCGTTCAGTCGGGCAATACCCGAAATTGCTACCTGACCTCATTTCCTTGCCTCTCACTGCTCAGGAAATTTACGCGCCATTCCAGTGAGTCATGCTTTCTCTAACTCGCGTCAAGAGGGCCTAACATTGCGACTCGGAGGGTTGGACCGACCACCGAAATGTACCATTATACTGTTCTCTGGAGCCCCGGAAATCAGATCAAAACAAGCGTGCCACTGAAAATGTTTTTTTAGCCTGCTTTCGGAACACTACTGCAATCTCTCACCCATGGCACCCAAACATGGCAACTTCGCGCGGTATTCGGTATAGTTACCACACTGAAAACTACGGTGACGCGTATCCAATGGTGCAAAAGACTGTCCTTTTCCCTAGACTCTTTACGGCTGCAAGCTGTGCGCTATAAAATGGCCCCGTTTTTAAAGTCACAACTTCATATTATCAATTTGTCCATAGAGACACGCCTAGACAAGACGTTGCAAGGGATTTAGCATTAAAAAAATCAGACTCACCCGGTTCATGCGTATCTGCCCAAAGTATAAATTAGCGTATACATATATATAGGGTGGTGACTGTATTCGTGAGAAGTGTTGATGGCCTCATGGCGGTGGCGATGTAGTGATTCTATTTAAGTCAGAAGAATCTCATCTTCCGCGGCAAAATAAACAAAACCAAGAATGTGACTTTTATGCGTCAAAACCGCGATCTGATTATGATGCACGCCATAGTTGGGGGCTACGAATCCGTTTTAACCACTTACTTTAACGTGCACTCAATGCAGGGCTCGGCAGCATTTTTGCTCTCCACCTCCATCGCAATGCGGCCGCGGCTGAGGCTTAACCCATCACCTCAGCAGAGGAACACGGCCACGGGTCTAAGGCGGTGCACCCGCGGCTAAATTCGAGATGATGAACAGAAGACGCTGCAATCTGTCAGCATAGACCAGGGCCGGTATTTTGTAGCGATGCCTTTTCCGATTCTATGCTTTTTCAGGCTTTTCGCGCTTGGCCACTGGTCAGAGCGACGGTCTGCCCACATTATCAACGCGATCAGGTGGCTGTGTGTGGTGGATGATAAGAATAGCATAGAATAAGGCATAAGGCATCGCTACAAAATAGCGGCCCAGGTGAGCGTTTGTCGGCCAAGGCACTAAGGAATTGTAGGTAAAGATTGGATTTTGGATTGGACAAAGTTTAATATGGAGGCAAAGATTTTAGTGGCATTAATAATTCAATTGCGAAGCTACCATAGCCATCACATGTCCAGAAATTCTGGACATTGTCCTTCGCATTTGTGTGGAACTTCACGGCAATGCACAAGCGTAACTGAATGGACACCATATTTAGAAAACTATATTTCAAAATATCGGCCGAGTATCAGCAAGTTTCATCTGGCACCACCGAGAAGGTTCTGCCTTGTAATAACATATGCATTTACAGGACTTCGTCGTAACATTGGTGGTACGTTAAAGCAGTGTTACGGTCAGGATTGGGCGGTGAAGTTCCACGACAGGAGGAAATTCTTTGGAACTTCCCGGCACAGGACACATTGACTTGAAGATCTAGAGATCATCGAGAAACCAAAAAGCAGGGAAGCAGGGAAAAGCAGAAAATTAAATGCACAAGTAAACGATGGGTGCATAACATTCGCAAAAGAGACAAAGGCGTACCAAGAACATTCTGGAACCATTCTGGAAGCACTCGGAGCTCTAACCAAAAATTCGCATACAGCTATAAAGAATGAAGACGGTAACACCTTCGAAGGAAATGATGTGCTGCGGTACCTCAGAGACGTTATTAGGGATAACTTCGGCACAGAACAAAGTGTCGTTTACATCCAAATAGATCCATCAACAGAGAAGCCTGAGAGATGAAAATTTAGCATAGAAAACGTCTACTGAAAAAAAAAGCGGAAGAAATATCCCTAATAATACAGCTGCAGCACCCGCTGAAATCACAATGCCGCTAATGAAAAAATTCCCTGTTTCCCCCGAAAGGCGAAGCATCGATTGCGATAGCGAATTACTAGACAGCTATATTAAGTAAGAATAGTAGTTTTATTGACTCTGTCAACATGGAAAGATTCCCTTACTAACTAAATAACAAGCATCTTTGATGTCAGCACGCAAAGGCAAACATGAACACATCCCACTCGGTGACTGCGGGCACCCGCTGTCAAAACGCTGGCGTGAGGAAGCGCGGCAGCAGCAGCGAGTGTAATGGCCTTCGTGCTATCTATCGCTTCAACGCAAACTGAGCGACGAAAATACAACACACAAGAAAGGTAGGAGCCATCGGCACACCTACACTCTGCAGATCGTTTTCAAGATAGGGCGCGCGCGGCCGCGGAAGGCGCAGCTGCTGCCGGAGTACCACGCCGCCCCCCTCCCTTGCCCCGGGACCGTTCGCGTGACGGAAGAGGACGCGCTGCCTGCCCGCTTTCATCCCTTGTGAGCGCTAGATTGAGCCGCGATCGTTGGCTCCATTCGGACACGGCCGCGCAGTCTTCAGTTGCTGCAAGAGTGATTAAAACTAAGGTAATCCCGGTTGGATGGCGCGAAAGCAAGATGAACGTTTATACAAAGACAAAGCTGATAAGGCTAGCACGAGCTCCTACAAGACAGTCACAGTAACGTCGGCAATTTATAGAATGGCAGTGCAAGCCATAAAATCAGAACAGTCGAGGTGGGTGGAAAAAATGATGTACTGAGAGAACTACTGAATGAATTCAGACTGGGTAGAAGAGGGGAGGGGAGGCGTATTCTGCAAGTGGATCCACCTAGTGGATATGTCAATTTCGTCTGCTGCTGGAGTTCTGATTGGCTCTGCAGGGGTACGCGTCAGGAGGAGACCGACGCCTAAGGCAATCAGCACTTCAGTAGCAGACGGGCAGAACAGCCCCCCCCCCCCCCCCCAGCCAGACGCATAGAAGATAATATATTTGTCCTAACTCAGTGCACAGAGATTTCTGTAGCTTAGAACAGACCTTTATGGATAGCATTTCTGGATATTAAGGGAGCCTACGACAACGTAGACAGGGAATTCTTATGGGATATTCTCAAGCACGAAGGCATAGATGATTTCGTAGCGCTGCTGAGGGAGATAAATAGCGACAACCGAGTAAAAATTGTATGAGAAGCCCGAAAATGTAATGGAGGGGGTGGTTTCGTTAATAGATCAATAAAACCGGATCCGTTACAAGCATAGGTAGCGGTACAAGGTAGATAAAGTAGTCCTGAGGAAAGGAAAAAGTTTTAAAGAGATGTATACAAAAATGCTAGAATGAGAAGCACGTATTGCATGGCTGAGTAGTAACGAAAGCAGGCTAGGCGGCTATTTGTCACCGCTCCGTTTCAAAGAGCATGCCAATAAATCATTATCACCGAGGCGCCAAATTTAGGCCGTAAGGAGATTTATCACAAATGGCGTTGGAATGGTAATGGCAGAGCGAGTGTCATTCAGTCTGTCTGCACACGCAGGATTTTGAGAGGCAGCGCGGGGAGGCAGGGAGGGGGCGAAAGAGAGCGATTATGCGTGCGCATGTCTTGAACGTGCCTGTGTATGCTTGGATGCGCGTGTACCGTCAGGATTGGGGGCTTAATCCCATCGATCGTAACCCGTTGTCAAGATTAGAGTCCGGCATGAATTAGAAGGTAGCTGGCCCATGCCGTCGTATCCACGCTGAGAAAGTTGATGAAGGGAAGGAATGCTTCTCATCGGGAACGAGGAATATGGGTTTATTTACAGTATGTACATCAGTCTAGCATGACTGCGGAAGAAAGTACATCAGTCTAACATGACTGCTTGAGAAAGTACATCAATCTAACATGACTGCTTGAGAGAAAGTGTCCTGAGCAGCCGCACAACAGCGGTTTATAAACACTCGGTCCTACCCCGATACCCAGGTGACGGAAACGGCCGTCCAGGCACCGTAGGCGAGTTGACGAGGCACCGTAGGCGAGTTGACGAGGCACCGTAGGGGAATTTTATTCCCCGAGCTGACCCCCGCAGCGCGCCCGCCGGCTGCCCATAGTCTTGCGTCTTGGCCGGCGCGTGGGAAGGGGTCTCAGTAGACGTTCCCGTGGGCTCAGTAACAATAGTTGGTCCGCCGAGCCCGTTTAGTCACAATGGCGACGAGGCTAGAGCGTAACGGTGGCGTTCCGAGACAAGGTTTCCGCTGCTGTCGCAAATGGCAGGCAAAACTTGCACGTCATCGGGCCGTTCTTAACAGTACGCACGTGCGTGTGCCTCCGTTTTTGCATTCGCACGAGTGTGTGCATGTGTGCGTGAGCATTTGCGGAGTGTGTGCACGCGTGCATTCGCCAACAAACTAACGTGCGGTAAGAACACCGAACGCGTCATGCAAAGACCTGGGATCGTTCCCCACCTGCGGCCAGTTCTTTTTTCGTCTATTTTCATTTCCATTAATTTATCATTTGTGTAATTCAATCAGTAAGTACAAGTGATTTATCCTATATGTTATCCTTGGTGTCTGTTATATGGTTCTTATGATATGGTTAATAAAAATCGAGACCCTCGGTCCCCTTTCTTCTAGTTCATTACATAACGAGAGTCTCGAATCCGGCAGCATTGATGCCTTCATGTAGAATGTGGTGTTTTATTGACCAGTTGCCTTCACTCAAAAAAAAAAGATCATGGACACATGACGCCTGCATCATAAATGATGTTCCACATCCGCCACCAAGATTTGGAAGTGTTGGCGCTGACTAACACTCCCAGGGTTAGTTCTAGCAGTAAAACATAAACACCCCAGAAAGTTGATGGCAAGACGGCGCCGCGGTAGCTCAACTGGTAAAAGCACCGAATGCGTCATGCAAAGACGTGGGATCGTTCCCCACCTACGGCCAGTTCTTTTTTTTCATCCATTTTCATTTCCAGGAATTTATCGTTTCTTTAATTCAATTAGTAAGCATAAGTGATTTCTCGTATGTTGTCTTTGGCGTCTTTGTTTGTTGGCTTCTTATGATATGGGTAATAAAAATCAGACCCCTAGGCTTGGTCCCCTTTCTTCTCGCTCACGCACACACACACACACAGCCGGTCTTATATATATATAAGACCGGCTTCCCAAACTTCACACGCATGCACTTTTTACACTTTTTTTTTCACTTTTAATGCTGCGCGTTAAAACAGAAACAGATAGATAAAGAAAAATGAAGATAAGGAAAAATGAGGTACCGAGGGTGAACACACTAGGCAGAGGAATGACCGCTAACAGTCACAAGCATCCGTACACACAGTGGACTCGTCTTCCAGAAGCACAGTTGGTCCTTTGCGGCATTATGCATGCAATAGTGCTTAGGCCCGGTTCCCAGTATATTTTCCTGCGAGAGCGGTCTGTCGTCCAAGCGGTTATTAGTAACTCACGGTGCGGAGCGTAGTGTAGAAGGGGCACAAAAGGTGCTCTACTGTGTCGACACCCACCGAGAATTGCACGCCACGCTGTTGGCCATTCCTAGGAAATTGTAGTGGCGACGCTCAGTCATATGCAACACAGCAACGTTGTTTTGCGATGACAAAGACCAGGTGGGAGAGAGGATGATTATGGAGATGAAAAGAAGTTATTTTCTGCAGCAATTGAGGAATAAATGAATGAATGCACTTCATAGGAAAAGAATTGACCAAACATAGTTAGATGCACATCTCAGCACATTCAAAGAAGCGGGGGGTAGAAAAAGTGGCAGAAATAGAGTCCAGGTGGCAGGTGATGTCCCAATTAAGGGTCGGGAGAATATAAGCGGGAGTTGGTGAAACCATTTCAATTCCAGTGTAGATATGTGATGTTGCGAGCAAATGATTGAGCCCGCAGTTCTTGATAATAAATGTTTTCCGAATACCAATCATGGCAATTACTTATTCATCGGCCATACCTAGTCATCTATTCCTCAGAAGAATGCATTCTGGGTTGCCACTGCGCTGTCACGATAACTTACGACCATGTCACCGAGCGTTGTTGCGTACTCCAGGGTAGCGTATCGTACTGCTGCCGAGTTGTAGCGACGCCTGTTTATCGAAGCTCGACCAACGTTACTCAGGGTAGCATGACGTTGTCGGCGGGCTGCTGGGATCCGGTAGACCATGGCAACCAGGCAAGGACGAGACGATTTCTAGTGCGAAACTTGCACGGTTTATTATTCAAATGTTAGTGAAAGATGATAAGAAGAGAATGAAGTCTTCTAAAAGTACCTTCCGGAGCCCCTTAAATAGGCTCTCTAAAATCGTGGGTGGGATCTTGCTCCCGTCGACGTCACGAGACAGGCACAGAGTCTGGTTCGTGGATGGGCGTCCCGCTTCCGTAGATACCAGGCCTGCAGCCAGGAAAGAGCGTCCCGCCTCCGTATATACCAAGCTGCAGGTCCGGGATTGTAGACGCTTATCCTTCTCTTTTGTGCGTTGCTGGTTCGCGGAAAAAGCGTCCCGCCTCCGTAGATACCAAGCCGCAGGTCCAGGATTGTAGACGCTTATCCTTCTCTTTTACGCGCTGGTGGTTCGCGGAAGTTCTCCTGTAGAAATCGACAGTTTGACGAAAGGGTCCCTCTAAAGTCGCAAACCCACAAAAGGGGCCTGTAAACACTGCGGGGTGTCCGACAGACCGGCATGCACTCCAGACAACCATGGCGAATTAGGAAGTCACACTTCGTTTCGATGAGGCATGGTGGTCGAGAATCCATTTTGCACGGGGTGCAAGACGCCTACCGTAACAGCGTACGGTTAAATCGTTCTGTGAGGCCAGTGGCCTTCGGAGTGTAAGCAGTAGTTTTGCGATGCACAACGTGGCACTCTTTGACAATGGCTTCGACGACTTCCGAAAAGAAGACACGTCCGCAATCGCTGAGCAACTCCTGTGGTGGACCATGACGCAGAATGAATCGGCGAAGCAGGAAAAAGCCAACATCGCGCACTGTAGCACCTGGAGGGCGGCAGTTTCGGTGTCGCGTGAAGTGGACAACAGCCACGATGGCCTAGGGGTTACCTGCATGTGTCCGGGGAAATGGCCCATACAAATCGATGCCGACGTGCCCGAACGGCCAGCTAGGGCAATGTAACGGTTGCAGACCGGCTGACGATAGGCGCGGTGAAGGTTTCAGGCGCTGACAATTGGGGAACGAGCGAACGAACCTCTGAACGTAGCTGTACATCCCGCGCCTGTAGTGCCGCTGTCGAACGCGCTGGTACGTGGCCGCAGTGGCAATTGCGGGCCATAATAGATGCTATGTGTAATACCTCGCGTTAGGCCCAGGGAAGACTGCCCTACATCGAAAGAAGAACGAAATTCTTCTAGAAGGCCCAAAAGCTGAGACCACTGGACCGGTGCAAGGACATCGGCAGTAGAAGGACCTAACACATCACTGGGCGATAGGTCACACGTAGAAACAGCACTGAGTGCACTGGAACTAGCACAGTAATTGCCATGGGACACGTCCATAACTTTCACGTCTTCGATCACTTCTACATTGCCAAGACATTCCCCTTGGAGCAGCAACATAGGATATGGAAATGGGTAGCAACCGCAGATGGTGCTGTAGCCCCAGGTGATGTCCACTGTCGCAAGAGGCAATAGCAGACCTTTCCGAGTGAGAAAGCGGTCCGATGGAGACAGTAGTGCAACAGCGACTGGGATTCCACTGCATTACATATATGTAATGCAGTGGAATCCCAGTCGAATCCCAGATACTGGCACGACCGTTGTGGCGTTCGGAAGAATGTGGGTTCCGGCTTCGACAAGTAGTTTGCTCCAAAGCGAAGAATTGTCGGTGAGAGGCAAATCTATTTCGGCCCGTGCCCAATCAATAACGGCATTGTGGTGCGAAAGAAAATCCCAGCCTAGGATAACGTCATGAGAGCACAAGGAAAGGATGGTGAATTGTGTGGCATATAGAACGTCGGCAATGACAACACGAGCAGTGCAAGCCGCCAAGGGGTGAACATACTGAGCACTGGCTGTGTGGAGGGTGTTGCACTTCAGGGGCGATCCCACCGTTAACAACCAGTTTGTTGCGTTTGTAGGCGATCCCACCGTTAGCAACCAGTTTGTTGCGTACTCCAGGGTAGCGTACCGTACTGCTGCCGAGAAGTCGCGGCGCCTGCCTATCGAAGCTCGACCGACATTACTTATTGGGTAGCGTGGCGTTGTCGGCGGGCTGCAGGCATCCGGTAGACCATGGCGACCGAGCAAGGGCGAGACGATTTGCTAGTGCGAAACTTGCACTGTTTATTCAAAGGTAGTTGAAAGAAAATAAGCAAAGCATGTAGTATGAAGTCTATCAAAAGTACAGTTCGGAGCCCCTTAAATTGGTTCTCTACAAGTGTGGGCGGGATCTTGCTTCCGTCGATGACACGTGACAGGCACAGAGAGAGGGCCCCTCCTCCTGCATTACCGAGCACGGGAAGGAGAAGTCGATCCTCTTTTCGACGAATCCTGGGAGAAGGTCGGGTGAATGACCTCTTCGGCGCCGTGGGGTCCGGCCAAGTAGAAGGTAGGGGGATGGACGTACCGCCCGTGGTGTCCGACCAAGTAGAAGGTAAGGGGATGACGTATCGCCCGCGGTGTCCGACCAAGTAGAAGGTAGGGGGATGACGTATCGCCCGCGGTGTCCGACCAAGTAGAAGGTAGGGGGATGACGTACCGCCCGTGGTGTCCGACCAAGTAGAAGGTAAGGGGATGACGTATCGCCCGCGGTGTCCGACCAAGTAGAAGGTAGGGGGATGACGTACCGCCCGCGGTGTCCGACCAAGTAGAAGGTTGGGGGATGACGTATCGCCCGTGGCGTCCTGCCATACCTAACAGCATCTCCGGTGGGGGAGGAAGATCCCGACGTATAGGGGCCAGCAGCCGCTGTACGAGGGATCGGCGTTTCGGAATCAGAATTCCCCGTAGAGGTCACGAACCCTTAGTTCGTAGCAGGTAGATTCCTGGGAGTGGTCATTCGTCCTCATGGCGTTCTTGTGACTTTTCTTCCTGGTCCGGTCGGGTGAAATTGGTCTTGCAAGCAGGTCTCCGTCTCCTGCGTGGGCAAGCAACCACCCCAGAACAATAGCGAGCGTGGGCAAGCAACCACAAAGCAGCGAGCACAAGGCCACTCTCCCCCAAGACACACCCGGCTTTTAACAAAAAAGAAAACCCACTACACCTTTCCCATTTCCTACGCGCGTCCTCCCCCCCTCAACACTAAAACCAGCCATTTCTTGAAAGTGTTAAGACGTGGTTATTAAAATCAGCTAACAATCAGCTTCTCTTCAGAAAAACATATGAACGAACGAAAAAAAAAGCCACGGAAACCCGGATGAGCATGAGGCTTTCGATACTCTAGGGGCAACGACTTCAACCGTCGGCATTGCCGTTAAGCTTACCCTTCTTGAACCAGCGATATAGCAAGCTGGCTTCTGCACCGCCCAAACTACACGAACCGCATGTTTCCAACCTATCGCAGTGGCGTACTTATCGCACGTATTGGTGCCACTGAACAGTCTGGTCATCTTCACAAGTACGTAATCACAAGCGCGCTAGCCTTGTGGTCACTATTCAGAACGCGTACTTGCGTCGTAGGCAAACTTTTCATTACGCCTACTCACGTTTCTTCCTTTAGTCCCTACAGGACACGTAGCTTAAACGAGCAACTAAACTTGCGTAACTTACGCACTCCGCAGTACCCTTAAAAATTGCGTCTGGTAATAACTCGTTCTACGCACGCTCACTAAATAAGTCAGAATACGGCTGCCTTCAACACACACGAGCAACCCAGTCATAATTCTGCTTCCTTCCGTCCACACAGGACACGCGCTAATGGAACTAAGAACGCTTCTTGGTGCAAATCATGCACCCACTAAAAACTTACGCGGTTAACCTTAGACAATAAAAAACGCATAAAAAGACGAAGGTTAACTAAAAGACACACGCGTTACCATAGGCCTCTCAACGATAACCTCGACACTCAGGTTACTTACACACAAAAAATGAAAGCCTATCTACTTATTAATAAACACCTCGCGATACTACATGTTTACAAAAACCCGCGTCTTTCAAATCTCGAGCTTGTCTAACCAAACACAAACAGAGCTCATACTTTACATATTGAAAGAAACTCTAGTCTCAAATCGCGAAATTTTCCAAATGTTCAAAAATAAAACAAAACACTTCCTTTCTACGGAAGCTCCCTTGGTCTCCCGTTTCAAACGTTTTTGACTGACTCATACTTTGAGCCGTACTCGAGGGGGTCGCGGACCGAAAGCTACTCTGGCTACGGAGGAACAAAAAAAGGGCTGACTCACTATCAGCTCCCCCAAGACGTGAGAGTCCCCTGCCAATTTGCGTCCTGGCGCCCCGCTTTCATCATGACCTCGATTGACCGCGTCGCTGCTCCCCACCTGGTCTCGTCTTGCCACCTGGCGCTTCTTTGTACTGCACGCTGAGCTTCGAAAAGAACGACGGAACGACGAGGAATTTAACTGCCCCGTGCCCTTTTTTCGCGTCCGTGCAGAACATGCTTCTCGGTCCCCTCTTGACCGGTGGCTCGAACGTGTTTGATGCGTCAACATCGTCCGTGACGACCGCACCTTTCTTTTCGCTGTGCCCTGCCTTTTCGCGCCTGTTGCCGTCTTTGGCTTCGCTACTTTAGCCATCGCATTCCGATCCTTACGGCACTTCTTTCTGCGGCGCTTTCTCTTTGAATTCTCCTTCATGTCGCCTTCTGGCTTCGCTACTTTAGCCACCGCATTCCGATCCTTACGGCGCTTCTTTCTGCGGCGCTTTCTCTTTGAATTCTCCTTCATGTCGCCTTCTGGCTTCGCTACTTTAGCCACCGCATACCGATCCTTACGGCGCCTCTGCGGCGCTTTCTCTTAGAATTCTCCTTCATGTCGCCTTCTGGCGCCTCGTGCTGGCCGTTACACATCTCATCGGCCTGGATTGGTCTCTTGCCCGCACAGTCTGAGTGATTATCATTTAAATCGACTCTATCTTTGCCTCGACTGGCGGACAGCTCAACCGACTCTGGCACAATGCGGCAAGCTTTACTCGAGCTATGCAACTCGCACTCTTGCGAACTGCCCTCTACCGCATTGCCCAGCTCACGCTGTGCATCGACGCACAGCCCGTCGGTCTCGAGCGCTGTCTCACACGCACAGTCCGAATGATTCCTAATTAAATCATCCATCTCTAGGCTACCTAGACTGGCGGAGAGCCGCACCGATCCCTGAGTGCTGCTAAACCTTCACTCTATACAACCTTGACGTACTCAAACTTCCGTCAACGGTTTAAAGAAAAATAACTGCTATGTACTTTCCAAAAAATACGTAAAAGCCAAGTCATATCTCAGTGAAGAAAAGCCGGGCACTCACCATATGCAGTCATGATCCAGACACCTTCTTTCCGAACGTTGTTGCCAGGACGAAGAGGCTACGATCTCGTCGTTGTCGTCCAAGTTGGGGTCTCCAGGATTCCGTATTCCAATCACTGCCAGTCAGTTTGTTGCGTTTGTAGGCGATCCCACCGTTAGCAACAAGTTTGTTGCGTTTTTAGGCGATCCCACCGCTAGCAACCAGTTTGTTGCGTTTGTAGGCGATCCTACCGCCAGCAACCAGTTTGTTGCGTACTCCAGGGTAGCGTACCGTACTGCTGCCGAGAAGTCGCGGCGCCTGCCTATCGAAGCTCGACCGACATTACTTATTGGGTAGCGTGGCGTTGTCGGCGGGCTGCAGGCATCCGGTAGACCATGGCGACCGAGCAAGGGCGAGACGATTTGCTAGTGCGAAACTTGCACTGTTTATTCAAATGTAGTTGAAAGAAAATAAGCAAAGCATGAAGTATGAAGTATGAAGTCTATCAAAAGTACAGTTCGGAGCCCCTTAAATTGGCTCTCTACAAGTGTGGGCGGGATCTTGCTTCCGTCGATGACACGTGACAGGCACAGAGAGAGGGCCCCTCCTCCTGCATTACCGAGCACGGGAAGGAGAAGTCGATCCTCTTTTCGACGAATCCTGGGAGAAGGTCGGGTGAATGACCTCTTCGGCGCCGTGGGGTCCGGCCAAGTAGAAGGTAGGGGGATGGACGTACCGCCCGTGGTGTCCGACCAAGTAAAAGGTAAGGGGATGACGTATCGCCCGCGGTGTCCGACCAAGTAGAAGGTAGGGGGATGACGTATCGCCCGCGGTGTCCGACCAAGTAGAAGGTAGGGGGATGACGTACCGCCCGTGGTGTCCGACCAAGAAGAAGGTAAGGGGATGACGTATCGCCCGCGGTGTCCGACCAAGTAGAAGGTAGGGGGATGACGTACCGCCCGCGGTGTCCGACCAAGTAGAAGGTTGGGGGATGACGTATCGCCCGTGGCGTCCGGCCATACCTAACAAGGGACAGTCCAGAAAGGGACGTCGTCACGCAGTGCTGAAGCCGATCTGCACCACCTGCTGTGGATTTACCCTGCGTTGAAACCGACGAAGCTCCGGCTCCTCGCAGCAGTGGCACTTTCGACGCATGATCCTTGCGATTACACTGCTTGGACGAAGGGACAACATTGTCGATCCCTCTTGGACTTCATTATATCCGCAAATCTTTCTTCATTAATTTAATCATGTTTATTCGCCCGCATCCCATACCCCTGTATGCCGTTATACATTAGGAGGAAGCTTTAGCTCGGGCCCAACTCCAACGTGGGCTATTCAAATACATGTAAAATACAAAAACATTTTTCTGATACATTCCCTAGACCAATTTTAATGAAATTTGTTGCATTTGAGAAAGGAAGTTAAATTCTAGTGGCTGTTGGAAGCTGAATTTCGATTTAGTGCCTGAATTTCGTTACTATAATTTTTAAATATTGTAAAGTTCGAAAAAAATAGAAGCTTGAAGTTTACAAATAAATAGCTCTGCATCAAGAACAGATATCGCGGTTCTGTAAACGGTATCCATTATATCATTGAAAGCGGACAAATTCTATGTGTAATTGTATATCTTTTAAGAATTTGTTACGTTGTGTACGAGGGTTCTGCAAAAAGCTGTATTTGCATATTGCTATATTTTTTGGGATGACCGTGTAACATATCAATTTTGTCCGCTTTAGATGTGCCATTAGATGCAATTCATAGAATTGCGGTATCATTCTTCAATGTTGAGTTACAGGGTTGTAAACATAATAGTTTCGTTTTCTGAAAATTTGAGATTGTTGTCAAATTTTTAATAAAGAAATGATAATCTAAATTGAAAATTCTAAACCAAAAGTCACTAGGCTTTAAATTAGTCTTTTAAATGCAACAAATCTTGTCAAATTCGGTGCAGTGGTTGCCGAGAAAAACAAATTTTCCTTTTACATGTATTTAGACAGGCGCACCCGAGCTAAAGCTTCCTCTTAACCCTCGCATTAAAAAAAAACGAACTTTGCTTTTTCAAAAATCTCAGGGCTTTGTTCAGATTTTCAAACCATTGAAACTCAACGTCCTCATTATTTTTCTTCGTACATGACATTAACAATAGTCAGCCTCGTCAACAAATGCTAACGATGCACCGACTGTTGCCTTATGGGGCGTGCATACAACTTTTCAAGTAAGCACCTTGAGCTGGCAGTGCGTCTGAAATATTGTGGAGAATGGGTCGTGGCAACAATATTGCTTACCTAAAATAGCGCAGCTGCAATCCACTAATTCGACGACAAACACAGCATGCGAAGCAAGCTGATGATGATGATGAAGCCTCAGGTAATGGCACAAACCCACTGAGGGGGATAGGCCACGAATCGGGTGGTAATATGACTCAATACATAAGATAAAATAAATTGGTTAATAAATAATTAACTCGAAAAAAGCAAGGAAAACAAATAATCCAAGATGTAAAATAAACTATGAATACATGAGATGAAGTATTGATCAATACTATAATAAGCCTTGTGTTGATAGGAATGTTAAAAAAAAGGATATACTTAAACTTCAGTAAGTTAAATTATGAATAGTAATAGTAAGATTTGAAGTGTGAATTTGTGTTTTTACTTTTTCAACTTTCTAAACTGCAGTAGAAATAGATCAATTCTTCAAACTAAAAACTATTAACAAGGCATTCTTTTTGTGCCACATAGGAAATTATAAATGGCTAGGCAAACGTTCCTGTGGCTATATCCCAAAACTGTTGCTCCAAGGGAGAGTATAACAGTGCTGCTTAACGGTAATCCTAAATTTTGAAGTGGAATTTCTAGACATAGTTTTCGATGATTAGAAAACCGCCGGCATGACAATAAAAATGATCTATAGTTTCTGGTTCATTACAGAGGTAGCATAGAGGGGATACCGCCAGACCACATCTGTGCAAGTAAAAATTAAGTGTTGGAATACGGCGACGCAGCCTAGTTAATGAAACTTCAAATTTCCGGTTAGGACACCATTGCCGGTTCCAAGAATAACTTAAGTGTAAAAAATCTGAAGGTTTTGCTAATGACAGAGCTTTTTTGTCCTCACTCAAAGAAAATTTCCGATATCTGGCTGAAGTAATGTGCGCAGTTACTGGCAGCACAAATAGTACAGGACCTGCTAAAGAAGCTCTTGCTAAGGAATCGGCTTTTTCATTAATACGAATGTCTCGGTGGCCAGGGACCCATACTATATGCACTAAACTTAAGTGAGGTGGAGCTAATGAATAAAACGTGTTTCCGGTTTGCGACTTTGTCGACGCAGTAAGTGCGCTGCATACAGATAATCTGTGACGATAATAACTCTTGTAATATGAATGGGTAATTTCCGCAAGGCAAGAACTATTGCCAGAAGTTCGGCATGAAAAAACTGATGTGTAATCTGGTAGGCGAAGTGAAAAAGACCAATTGAGGGATGGTGAGTAGATACCCACACCTGCCTTCTCTTCACACGAAGAAGCATCGGTCGCAATTACGTTTATTTTGAAACGGGCCAAATAATCTTGTAAACGGTCATTCAAATATGTTGTGGGCAGTAATTTCGCATTGTGTGGAAAAATGTCTGCAAATTCAATTTTCAGTGACCCCGGAGACCTATGGAGCGGAATAATTTCTCTAAGGCGAACATTTAAAGGTGCTAATTGCGCTTTCACAAATACAACTTGCGGGGTATGGAACCGTGACCACGTGGTCTCAAAAAATGGACCTGGTTCACTGATAGATGCATATTGTCCACGTCGTAGCGAAGAATCATATGCTCTTAAGTAGGTTTGAACCGTAAGCATGCTGAATCGTGTGTGAAGAGTAGGTAGGCGCGCTTCCTGGTATAATACATTATTAGCAACGAATTTAGGAAGACCTAAACATAGTCGAAGAGCTTCTCTTTCTTACAGAACGAGGGGCCTTAATTTATATTTTGCACTTCCGGAGAAGAAACACAACCAAATTCTAGAATCGGTCGTACATACATACGATAAATCATAATTAATGTGTCACTTCGCATACCAGAGTGTCAGTTACTGATTCTACGTAGTAAACCTACGGCTCGTGTCGCCTTCGTTCCAATATTTTCTATGTGAGAACGCCAGTTCAGTTTTCCGTCATATGTGATACCCAAGTATTTAAGCGACTCTACCTGAGGAATGGTTCTCTGTTCATATACTAATGATAACTGTAACGGCCCGGAAAGCGGAAAAACAAGGACTGCGCTTTTGTTTACGTTTAGTGACAGGTGCAGGTTGTGAAGCCACGTCTGTAGATTACAGAGGTACGTTTGCAAAGACAGGTGAAGGGAATTGATGTCTCTAGCTGTCGCGAAAAATGCAATCTCATCTGCATAGACATACAGATTCACATCCTGGTGCAGTGGTACTGAACTCGTCAACAGGTTAAATAGTATAGGAGGCAGAAAAGCCCCTGGGGCACCCCTCTTGTCTGATCGAACATTCTTGAAGAAAATCCGTTTTGAAAACAATGAAATTTTCTGTTTCTTAGAAATTCAAAAATCCAGGCCGTTATATATTTAGGAAAATTGTAGGACTGTAATGTGTCCAGCAGTAGAGAGTACTCGACGCTGTCATAAGCTTTTGCTATGTCAAGTGTCACTAAAGCGCTAACTTCTTTTCTATGCTGAGCAAGTTGGATGTGGCTTTCCAAATCTACATGCGCACACCAAATGGAGAGACCGGGCCGGAAACCTATTTGACTTGGGCTCAGCAACGAATTTTCAGATATATGATCCATCATACGATCATATAAAAATCTTTCAATTAGTTTTACCATATTTGACGTAAGAGAGATAGGCCTAATGTTGTCAAGGTTGTAGCCAGCTCCTTGTTTTTTAAGCAGCGGAATTACTTTGGCTGTCCTCCATTCTGGTGGAATCCAAGCATTTTTTAGAGAATAATTAACTGCGTTGAGAATGTCATCAGAAGACATTTCAAACAACATTTTTAGCATGGCATTGGAAATGCCGTCAGGACCTGGAGCTGAGGCAGGCAGAGATCTAAGGACATCAGAGAGCTCTGACACTGTGACTTCCACGAAGTCATCAGCGATGGGAGGTCTTAGTGGCCCAATCGGCAAACGTGATGTTAAGCGTTGCGCTAAGCCCTTTCCTATGAATTCTAAAGAAGCAGATAACTCGCGTGGTGAAAGTATTATCGATTCAGTATTCGCTGGTGTTGGCATGAATTTTCTATATCGAAGGAATCTGAACAGAGCTTTTTTGTTGCTGGGCTTAGAGAGGAATTCATGATGTTTTACGTCATACTCATGTTTGGCATTCAAAACTGTTCTCTTGAACGCAGCAGCTGCGAATTTATAATCACTCCAGTTACTCGGGCACTGATTGTAAAGTAATTTATTCCACGCGGCTTTTCGTCTTCTATATTCCCGCGTGCAATCCGAATTCCACCAAGGAGAGGTAGTATTTTTGTTTATCTTAACATTAAATTGGGACTTTTTAAAGGAACTTTTGACAACTGCGCAAAGCCTCATGGCTTTGATGTCATTCGGTAGCGTTTTCTGGGAACTGAGTACCGTTTTCAAGATACTGTGAAATTTCTGGTAATTGACAAAAGTACGCGTCGGAGACTCCAGGGGAATAACAGGGCAGACAATGTCAAACCTAATGGGTAGATGGTCACTATTTGAAGCTGAGTCGACAGTAGACCAGGAAGTTACAGAAATTCCGGAACTGGCAAATGTTAGATCCAATGCTGATTTAGAAAGATCCTGAATAAAGGTAGCTGACTTCGTGTTTAAGCAACAAAAATTTGGATTAATTGCCCAGTCGGATAATCGCTTTCCACATGAGTCCGTTTTGAAACCCCAAGATACATGATGCGAATTAAAGTCTCCGGCTATCACAATTTCTTTCCTGCAAGAGTTGACAATGGTATCGAGGAACCGAGTATCATGCACGCCTGTGGGAAAATATGTATTAACTAAGGAAAATGGGGAACAACCAGGAATAGTTACATCTATTGCTAGTATCTCACACTCTGTAGACATATACTAGTAGGAAATTTTTACTTTGTGGCATATTTTAGTTGCTATCAAGAAAACAAGTCCTCCGCCTCTCGATGGACGGTCCAATTGAAATAAACGATAATTTTGTATATGAAAATCTTGCCCATTGGAAGCCAAGTTTCCTGCAAAAGTATAATGTCGGGAGAAAGTTGTGAGCAAAAATATATTAAATCAGTAGCTGCAGAAATAATGGAACGGCAGTTCCACTGTAATACCTTTAAATAACCTATGATGAATCAATGCCTGCTTTAGAAACCGCTTGCTCTAAAATGCTGTCTTTTAAAAAATCTTTCTTCGAAAGACTGTCTTTACCGTACTTTGTTGGTTTTGATTGAGGATGATAGCTGGAAGAGTTAGGAATAAAATCTGACTTGGAAAGACCATCTTTCACAAACTTTTTGGTTTTTGAGTGCGGGACAGAGATCTATGAGCTATCGTTAGGTGATCTTGTGCGTTTAAGAGTCGGGAGGTCCATTTCTACATCCTGGTTGTTTTCCGACACTGATCCATGAGAAGCATCCGTTGTCGGTCTGCTGAGTTGAAGTGGATGGCCCAGCATTGTCTGCGTCTTGTACAATAACTGATGAGGGATCCATTAGTTGTTCAGCATTCGATGTTAGGGTCTGTGTAATAATCTGCGAGCTAGCATTAGAACTCGCTAAAGGAGTGAAAAGCTGAATCATTTGTGATGTCAACACTTGAGCTAGAGCTTCCGACAGGTTTGATGTTAGTCGTTCCATAGCTTTTGACAACGCCTTTTCGACCGCTGTCGCAATAGAATCGGAAAGGGCTGAGTCTGCAACCATTTGCTGACGGGCTGTCACTCCTGCATATCCCTTAAACCTCCCCTGGACCTCAACAACAGCATCACGGCGCGAGCAACGTCTCTTTTCAATTAAATCTACAATTTGCATTTCCTGTGATCTTGCCGGACAGTTCGAGTAGTTGGCGGAATGACCACCACCACAGAGACAACATTTCTCTTCTTTAGAGGAACAATCACTAAAACTGTGGCTGTCTCCACACGTACGGCAGCGGGGTGCAGATCTGCAGCCTCTGACGCTGTGGCCAAATCGCCAACACTTGTTACATTGCAGAATGCGTGGAGCTAGAGCTTCTACCTTGTAAATTAGGGGCCAGACCTTAATTTCTGTGGGCCGCATCGTTCCAGCACATGTAACTATGACTGACTCTGTTGGTATCTTCTTATTATCAATCACTCGACTGCACCGGTAAACGGAGATGACGCCAGCTACGAGAACATTTCTAAAATCTCCTCAGGGGCTAAAGTGACGTCCACCCCTCGTACAATGCCTCTGGAGCATGCGAGATGTGGTGGTACGAAAGAGCTCACCGGATGGAAAGCGAATGTGGAACAGTTCAGCAGTTCTTTGACACAGGTGTGGTCTGGCGAGCAGCATAGTATGCCACCTCTGCCGAATTGACGGACCTCTGTGATTTGACGGAAGTGGGGTGAGGCCTTCTGCATTTCGCCCTGAATCGTTTTTGGGTTTTTCATATTGATTGTCCCTCCGTCGGTCGGCACCATGGCCACAGGAACAGTGCCGGCTCCACTGCGAAGAAAAAACTCAAGCGGCAGCTCCTGAGGAGCTACCGAGGCTGACCACGGGGAAGCCCCGTAGCCAGCTGATGCTACAGACATCAAGCAAGGCTAACACAAAAACACATCAGAAAAAAAACATATGTATATAAAGGTTATGTGAAGTTACAAGCTGACCAAAGAAAATACCACCCGATACTTGACCTAAGCCCCAAAAGCAGGAGAAGCCAGAACCGAGGAAAGCGATTCCTAAGCGCAGAGCAAGCACAGCCGCCACGTCAGCTCGCCTCTTGGTTCTCTTCGTTCTTCTTACCTTATACAGGTCTGCCAATTGTCCACTGCATGTAGCTATAACCGAGGGGTACGCTTAAATTGTGTAACAGCTTAAAGTTTGAACAAATTGCTGGATGATTTAGTCCCCATGCAATGAATCACGTTAACACCTACATAATGCAGCCACGAGCAAAAAGTTGGAGGCCGTTAGCGACCAAAAAAATAAAAATACGCAGATCCACAGCACATGATGTAAGCTATGCGGTGCGAAGCTTTAGTGAATGGGGTAATAAAATGTTAAACAAGTAACGGCGACGTCTGCAACGCGCCGTGGCTGCTAAGTGGCTATGGTGTTGGGCTGCTAAGCACTAGGTCGCGGGATCGAATCCCAGAGATGGCGGCCGCATTTCGATGGAGGCGAAAGTATCCGTTTACTTAGTTTAGGTTCGCGTCAAAGAACGCCAGGTGGTCCAAATTATTCCGGAGTCGCCTACTACGGCGTGCCTCATAATCAAATCGTGATTTTGGCATGTAAAGGCCCATAATTTAGTTTTTTCGAAGAGTGTGATTTGTTTTCTTTCATCGTATGAAGGGGGGGGGGGCAACATGTAACTTCATTCAATATTAATATTTTATGCACCCCAGTACTGAAAACTATAACATCATGCAACTTTTATATTTATGCCCTAAACTGTTCACAGGATATTGGCCCTATAACGTAAAATTATTCCAATCTGTTTTATTCCCATATCCTGACGCCAAGTTTACGTAAGCACCGACGCAATCATCAGGCGGTGACCCGCAGCGTTATTTGAATAGTCCAATCAATCGCTCTCGTCATGTATGGGAAGTCGCTTTTGTTTTCAAAGCGGCTAGCGTTGCCTACCTGGACAGGTTGTCCTTATCTAATTGGCTGACAAGAGGCGAGGAGCACGCAGAAGTGGAGAGGGTTTCGGTGGGGCCGAGCTAGCGCAGTGAAAGAAGATAACCGGATGAGAAGGGTGGTGTCGGCTTCTGCGATTGGCCCGCTTCCCCTGAACTAGCTTGCGGTGGTCGGTCGAAAATCGCAGCGGTGCGCAATGAATGCTTAAGCAGACGCCAAAACTGATCCTTAGCGAAGAGTAGGCAGAGCATTTTCATATACGTGCCAAAAGGCCTCGACATAGTTATACTGCCATGCAATTTTTTTTTTGTTGAACTGAAATAAATCAATTCTCCCGGCAGCTCCGAGTAGTCAGTGTCAGAGCGAGTCGCGTGCTATTTCGGAGCGGGGAAGTCTCCGACGATTCTGTTTTCTTCGGCATATATGCATCTTTAGTGCGTATACGTCGCCTTAACGGAGTGAGTTATCGCGGTTTTCTGACATCGCATGACCTACAGGCGAAGTGGGCGCTGCCCGAAAACCTTTGACCAATCTAGGAGGTCTACTGCCGAAGAAGGCGTAGATATGGAAACAATTAGTTTTATTTTGTTTGGTCTAATCATGCATAATCAGTGCGTCCACGTCATATCCGATGGAAAGTTTTCATGGTTTTTGTGACGTAGCGTGACAGAGAGGTGAAGTAGGCGTGGCCCAAAAAGTTTGCCCAGTTATGGAGTGCTGGATTGGAGAAATTGAATAGAAATAGTTTGGAACAGCTTTGCGTTATAGCGCCCTATGTCAACGCTCGCAATATCGTCCTAACGGCCGATATCGGAGCGGTTGAGTAAGGCAAACAGTCGTTCAATTCGATGAATAAATGTTGATGATATCCCTCTATTCTGTCTATTTCTGGCTCTTTTGCACTGATTTCGTATCTTATTCGCATCGCGTTTCACGAGCAATTACGTAGACATTGTCTTCTGTATCTTCGACTCGTGGTTGACACTTCGTTTTGGCCAAGACAGCAGGTGGGCCGACCCCGTCATGATGAAGTGGTCATGACTCCATCATAGCCACTTTGCACTCCAATTTAGGGTGCAAAGTGGTCAATTTTAGACCATGTGTGCGGTAATTGCGCCTGTACCGTTCATTACTACATTACGACTAGCTCTCACTTCTTCTCTCGTTGAGGCCTACAGTTTGATACTTATTTTGCGACTCGCTACGACGTCCTGAATACACCAAAGGGTCATTGTTTTCTTCTGGAAGCACTACAAGAAACCCCCGCCCAGATACACCTAACCAGTGTGAAGTCAGCAAAGAACACCTTGTCTTCAAACGCACAGCGATGAGGACGCTGGTATGGAGTGCCGAATCATATCGAGGAAGAAGCGATTATTACCCTCGGTTGAAACGCACAGCAGCTTTTATTGTCGGTGCCCGACATGAGCGGTTAATTACAAACGACTAAAACATCAAGCTGGCGCGTTTCAGATACACTTGGCCATATTTTAAAACGATGTCAATCTGCACTGGAAGCAGCATTGCGCTTCTAATTGTAGTAGCGACGTCATTGCATGATTACCGCGATCTGTAGCGCAGGGTCATACTGCATCGGCATCAGAGGCGGGGACAATGATTGAAGTGCGCTCGGTATTAAAGACGATGATGACTTTAACATTCACGGCACACGCACTAACAGCGGTTGGCCAAGAGTCACGCAGGTGTTACATATAAACTAAGCTAATTAATTTAGAAATGCGTAATCTTTATAAATAAATTAAAACGAGCAACATACAAGACATTCCAGTAAACAGTAATTCTAATAGTACGCAGAAAATGAAAGAAAAGATGCATATATATTTATAATAAGGCAGTGAGTGAAAAATAAAATAATAAATGCGATTAACAATGAAATCGGTTACATTCAACAATGAACTTTTCTATGGCGATGCATACATCCTTGTGCGAGTGTCCAACCCTAGCAAAAATTCTAATAGAAGTTTGTATTAGTCTAATACAGTTTTGTATTAGTTGTATAAGTTTTGTATTAGACCAATAGAAATTTCTATCAGTTGTACTGATTGACCTATAAGACCAATAGAGCCTATGTATTAGGCGTATTAGTCGTATACAAACAGTGTTGCATGTCTGCTAGTTTCGTTATTAGACTGATACGTCCTATTGACTTTATACAGATTGTTGCTGGTCTGTTATGCAACATGCATTGTTGAATTCTGTTGCCCCTTTTTGCTGCTTGTTTAATGCGAGGGTGAAAGTTTATGAAAAATTAAGTCTGTATTGGGGACCATTTGCAGAGAGGTCTCTGATTATTCGCTGAATAATAAAGAACAAAATGTGCAGCACACAGCATTCGCACGTTTGTATTAGTTTCATCGCACTAAGCTTATCTCTCAGCGATATACACGAAAGCGATCGACGCGCGCCAACATGGTCTTGCTAATTTTGTTTCACTGGCGACGTCTCATAACTAGGCCTCTGTTGAGCCTCGTCGCGATGAGTCGTGAGGAAACAGCTATGTTTACAACGCAACAAATACTTCGCCACGAAAAAAAAAAAACACAACGAACAACCAGCCGTGACCTGCGAGGCAGAGTCGCGATGCCCGGTGGGTTTACGAACGACGGTGCAATCGCAGCAACCATAGTTGTTTGCCACTGAAGTTGCGTTAGTCCCGTATCTTCTGTTGAAGTGCGCATAAAGCAGTGTTAAACTTGTAACCTAAATTGATAACTTAATACCCCATATAAAAGGCCGTAATATTTATTGACATCAATGAGCAGTATCGCAGAGAAGGGAACACGGCAGGCGGGAAGATCGCAAAAGTACGGCCGTAGTCAGCCGTAGTTGCGCACAGCACGTGTGCATTGGCGGCTACCATGTTGCAGTGTTCTGTAGCCATGTCAAGGCGAGGTGTGCGCGATTTTTAGTGAATTAACGATGTGTTTTTAAGGAACCCGAAGTGCTGGCGTCTGCGCAATCTTATTTCTGCAGTATAATACTTGGATATGGGTGTTGTGTGACTTCAAAACAACGGAAGGCAACTATTTTTACCCCTGTGCTTCGTGGATCTATCAGCGTGCATCGATGTGATGTGTCTTCGCCGGCGCCGATTCCTTTCCATTTGGAGGTAACTATTGTACTTATTTATGCTTCTATAGTATAGTATAAAGTTATTTCTTTTTATCCCAATGGTGGATGCACTTCAGTACAGTGTGATTGGGCCGATTGTTGTGCGCATAGCAGCAGTGACATGCATGTTTCCGACAATGGTGTGCAAGATTTCTGTCTAGAGTTGTTCTTTATCTGCCTACAGTTTCGATGTAACACACAGAACATTTTTGGTGCATTTTATGTGCTGTCTAATTGTTTTGTCATATCAGATGGCGTCATTTTTCTTTATGATAAACATATCGAACTAAGCATATCAAACTTTGGCCTAAAATTAGTTTGGAAATTACGGGGCCATATTATTCCAATTTAGAAGCAAATATTGCCTGCTTAAACATTTAGTGGTAGAACTAGCACCCCTGCTTTTACATGTTTCTATATGTGTGTATGTTTCAACCCAGGTTTTTCTGACCACCGCAAAAGGACGTTCTCTGGTCGAAGTGGTGGAGTAAAAGCTCTGGCAATCAAAATTACTGACCTGACGAAGATCTCGAAAGAGAAATCTGTAAAGATATTTGTGTGCTAATAAATGCTCCTAGCAATTATGCATGTTTTTCATTCTGTAACTGGTGCATTGAGACCTTTTCTTTCACACCAATACGCCGATGTACCTATTAGACTAATACGCCGATATACCTATTAGACTAATGCACCAATAGACCTCTTAGACTAATACACCAATAGACCTATCAGACTAATAGGCCAATACACCAATAGGTCTATTAGACTAATACACTAATAGACATAATAGACTGTATTAGTGTCAATAACCTCATAGGCTATTAGTTTTTGTATTAGAATTTTTGCTAGGGAAACACAGAAGCTCCGAAAGACAGCAGCACCAGAGAGTTAAATGGCGGGCTGAGATGTAGAATTGTAGTTTCCAGTGTTCTTTTTCACAGGGAGAAGAAACGCGGGTAGTTCAGTAAGTAATGTTCAACTGTTGCTAATCTGTTGCAGAAATGGAACAAAGGGGAAATTAGCAGACCAGATCGGTGAGCCTATAAATTTATGGTTGGGAGGCGACGTCGCAGTTTCACTAATGTCACTTGTGTCTTTTGTTTTGCAAGCTTTCATGCTCCAAGGAAAGTGTAATTGATGCACTTCCATGGAGCGCGTTAGATTTGGTTTTGACTTCAAAAAGAGTGTATCTTCGAAACATGACAGCCGTGATGAAACAACTTGTGGAAGAAAAGGTAAACACCGGGCCTGCAATAGAAACTTTGACCAAGCTGTCTGCCGCTTCATCTAAAAGTATACCTGTGTGTCCAGGTACTCATACTAATAGTAAACTCCGTAAATCACTTTGGGCCAGTTAGCCCAAAGTTCGTAATATATGCGACTCGCCGGGAGCATTAAGAGAGGTGTACAGCGATAAAGAGTGTGTGATTATTGTCGCCGTTGTCGTGCAAGCCTGTAGCTTACGCAATGCTAGGACAACAGCTAGGAATTCCGCCAGGAATATTGGAGTCAAGTCTGGGAGCCGAACAGGAAAAGACCAGTCCAATGACGAAAAAATTCCAACTCCGGCCTTGTCCTCACACTGCGAAGCGTCAGTTGGTATAATTACGTTTGTGTCGATTTAAAAACAAATGTTACGGCGCTAAGCACACTAGGACGAAGTGAGACACAAGCGACACATACGGGCGCCAACTTCCAACTGCTTATTTACCAGAACCCACGCAAATTTATACAAGAAAACAAAGTGAAAAGTATTCACACTAGAAATAGGCAGGGGTGATAGGAATTGACACTGCTCGTAGGCCAGTGATCTGCACTGAATTATCATGGCAGGTACATATGAGCACTCGTGCATTACAGGCGTAATCCGAGCATCCAAGCAAATGTGGCAGCTGCACGTTCTAATCTTAGCGGCGATTACAGGGTATCATTTATGAATGACATTTCTTTGTCACTCATTGCTAGTGACGGCGTGCTAACGCACTTATTTCCTGCTCTTTTTATGAAGAACGCCTCGATTATCTCCCTTTCGGTGCGGTTTCTTGCTTTCCTTAGAAAGGTCGTTTTGTCATGTGACAATGAACACATTTGCCATACTGGTATTCCTAAAAAATATCAAGAGCAACACCCCTCGCGTGAGTAAAAAGATTATGTGCGAGTAAAAGACCACGACGAAGTGTACTTCTCAGTTCGATGCTGCGCGAGAGATGCCAGGCGTTTAGCCCTAAATGAATATGCAGATGCATTCGCAGTAGCATCCCACGATGGTCCGGTAATTCCCATTTTACCGATGTTGCTTTTTGTCACTGTCAGGCGATTTAGAAAACTTGTTACTGCCAAATAACTTCCCTAAAGCAACATTGCCAGAGTCTGATTTCCAGCATCTGAATTTTCCTTGGAACGGCAAGTGGTGTTCCACTACAAAGCTTCAAGTAACCATTACGAGACTACACTGCCGAATCCCCCCAGTGAATTTTTACCGCCACAAGTCTGGTCTGGCTATATCACCTTGTGTCATTTATGAAATGAGAGCGACTCTCTGCAAGATTTCTTCCTAGCACGTGGCCGATTCATTATTCAAAGGAAAACATTTTGATAAAAAGCCTTCCGAAACCTTGTTCTTCCGGCAATGATTTCCGTACTGAGTTATAGCCACAGGAACATTTGTGAAGCCCTCTGTAATTTTGTGCACGGGACAAAAAGAGTTGCATGCTAAAATTGTGTTTCCTTCTATGCTCACAAAATTTTACTGCAACATTAAATATTTTAGCTTTCGTATACATAACAGTCGAGACTTTATTTCACAATTACAGGTTACTTATTTCATTTCACCGTATTTGCAGAAGAAAATGATAATGATAACAGCCTTTTCTCCACCCGATTCATCACCGATCCCTCAGAGTGGGTTGCGTCACTTCGCTAAGAAGAACCAGAACAAAGACGCTGCTCCTGAGCAAGCATGCAAGTCGGCTATGGCTCTTTCAGCCACTCTGCAGTCCTTCGCGTGTTCTTGGATGACTAGGAAGAGCGACCCGAGCATACCGGAATGGTGGGGGAGAGGGGGGGGGGGGGCACTTCGCAAATTCCGCGACCTGGCTTGAACACGTACGTGAGCTCGCGTTTAAAAGCGAAACGCCATATCCACTAGGAAGCCACTAATTAGGCTACCGCGCCGCCTTTCCTTTTTATTTGTTGTTATTAAGCATGGACTGGACAAAAAATTTCACACGGCTTACGGGCCAAAGATCAGCATACATGTATACAGTATAATGGCTACTACAACTGTTCTCGGCGCCCGAGGTCCGACCGCAATAAAAGAACCCGTACCAATTACTCCGCATTCTGTTATGCGATGAAGACGGAAACATGAATGGAATGTTGCCCTGCAGCTTTTTTTTTTCTGTTTCTATAAGAATACTTTCCGTAAATCTGAGTACAGGGATCTGGATGGGGCAGATATGTTTTATTTGTTTGAATCGGCAAGCAGAAAGTTTACATGTGTTTTTCCGTCGGCGTTTCGCAAGACCTACCGATGGAAAACTATATGCGTAAGGATACACACGAAAGATGCATGCCGCTTGAAGATCAAGAAAATATTTCTTTTTCAAAGGGAAACGTACAATAACATAGTAAAGCCGACACTGCAGCCGCAATGCATGCGCAATCACTGAGCGGCATTAACGATAAATAAAACGAAATAAGAAAGAGAAAAAAACGCATCTATTCCTAAGGCAAAATTGCACGCCATATCGAATTATAAACACCGTTTGAGTGGTCTAAACGCATACAGTAGTGCCATGTAGTGCGCCAATTAGTACGAATGACCCTTCCTAGAAGTATCGCCAGCAGTTTCCAAAGGCATAACCTTGATGCGTCCCAATCCATTTCGATCGCAGCGCCACAGTATTTTTCGTCGTAGCGCGCCTCACTGCATGCTCACTCCTAAGCATGTGCCGTCCCAGCCGCTCCTTCTCGTCCACTGTATTCTAGTACACTTTACTGAGGTGGTAGGGTCTTTCCCATGGAGACAGCATTACATCATAGAACCAGCCTTGGCAAGCGGACGCTCCGTGAAGCCACAGTGGGGGCCCAACACGTGACCTCGTGCGTCGAGATCACGGAGCAAGAATCGAGATTTGCTGATGCCTTTGGTTCCCAATATTTATTTCAGTTGTTTTTATTTGGTGCGCGGGGTGGGCGCTTGTTCAGCTGCCATGCCGTGGTTCTGCCTGCAGAGCGGGAACGGGAAAACCAACTGCGCACTTTGACGTGCGATCACGTGTTGGGCCACTACTGGCCCGCCAGATTTCGGTTTCAGTCGCGTTGAGGTATGATCCCTCCTCCTTTTTTTTCATTCCTCCATGGCCTTCCCTCTGTTTTTCTCCTCCGTCCATGTCTGGTGACGTTAGCATCTATGTCACGTGACATATTAACCAATCAATTCACTGCATTTCCATTCTTCACGCGGCTGGCACCGTTCGTAGCTGTCGCAGTTCGCTTGTTTTACGCAATACTTCAGCTCATTCAGTGCGTTCAGCTCATTCTCAGTGCCTTTGGGACCAAGCATCTGACAAGCTCGACACACGGGGCCGGACCTCTACGTGCGACGCGACTTTGCGGACATGGCCACCCGAAGCTGCGATGGCGAAGACAATGGCGCGGCGACGGTTGGCGTCAGCAGCGACGAACCGCGTTATTATGTTGATCGTGGGTGTCAAGAGACGGTGCCGTCGGCTGACAAAGCTACGCAGTGCAGCCTGGATACATGTGCACGCTATGACCAAATGTACAGGGAGCATGAGACGCGCATGGAGGGGCTGCGCGTGCTGCACGACAAATATCGTGAGCTGCTCAACAGACCGGCCCGTAATTTGTCAAAATAATCCTGGAGTTCTTCTGGGACGTGACAAATATCGTGAGCTGCTCAACAGACCGGCCCGCAATTTGTCAAAATAATCCTGGAGTTCTTCTGGGACGTGACAATCCCAAAGTTAATAATTTTCACGTTTCGTTTGTCACTCAAATATGGTTCTGTTGTTTTTTTTTTTTTTGAGCGCAGTACTGCTCCGAAAACTAGTTTCCCATGCCAAGTATATATGTCATGGTACCATAAGGCATATTTGACTTTTATTCTTTCATAACTGATGCCTGCTAAATCTGCTTCAATACAGGGCGGACTTGCCATGCAGTGAATGAAACAATAAATGTGGATTGCAGTGAAACACTTGGCATCAGGTCTGCTTGGCACGTAGTGCCCATGGACGAAATGTTCTGGTCCTCCGTGAAGTGGTTCTCTTCACATAGGTAAGTGTCGCGTAGCGCCAGTATAGTGCGTTGTTACGTTACATGTATACGTCGTAATTACGTATATATATATATATATATATATGTGCAGTCGGAACGATCGAAACTGGCTATAGCATAGCAGCACCCTGTTAAGCGCGTGGTTATACACGGGGAACATTTCATTGATGTTCACCCCAGGCGCATTTCTGCCTTCGGCGTCGCCGTGAGCTTCCCCACAAAGTCCAAGGGCGATAAAAAATCGTCGCCGCGCGCCTAATGCTGTATGTGCAAGCGTGAGCGCGCGAGGGTGAGCCGCCACTCGCGGCTCAGCGTGAAATGTGTTCATGCTTGCTTATGTGCGCGTGACACCATGCTTGTTAATTTAGTTATTATGCCTATGTTTACAAGTGTACACGGTCGTTAAATCAGCCATCCTTCATATAGCTGTCCACTAATTTGCTATCACAATTGGTGCTTCGAAAGCTTTCTGGCGAAACTGCGACATCAAGTTTTACGGTATCTTGAAAAATCGATTGTTGTAGATAACATACCTCTACTCCTTGAGCTTGATTATTCAATAATCGGGCATTAATTGCACCAGAAATAGAAACATGTATTCAACTAATATAAGAAAATAGCTAATTCTTAATTACTTAACTGTATGGTTTGCAATTTATGAATTGTAGCCAGTGAGTTTGCAAGGTACATGCACTTGGAATGGATTCTGAGAATGAAGCCACTTTGGAGATGTGCGCCATGAAACTCTCCGTAAAAACTGCACTATTGTTCGACTTTTTCTTTTATTTTTTTTCAAAATGCTTTTTTATGCAATGATGTGGAAAAGCAACTGGAATATGCCCATGTATTTTGCCCACGCTTTGGGAAATATCTCGAAGCTGGTGTCATCCTTGAAATTCATTTCAAGTGGATGCATCTTGCAATCTCACTGGCTACAATTAATTGATTTCAATGTATGCCGTAAAGTAATTAATTAGGAACGTAATCAGTGAATTTTTGTTTATTAGTTGAATATGTGTTTCAAGTTCTCATTCTGGTAATGTCTGCCTCTTCAAATAACCCAGCTCAAGGACAAGAATTTACTGTCTGCCACAGGTGGTTTTAAAAAATTTAAGATAACTGAGAAATTCCTGTGACTACCGCACTGATACACTTCATGCTATGCTGTTATAAACTTGTAATGAACTAATAACGTGCATCAACCCAACTGGAAAATCTGTGTCGCGGTGGACGGGAACTTTGGGGGGGTCTCTTTCTGGCAGGAACCTTACATGCCGGGTTCTCTGCCATTACTGGAACCGTAATATCAGTGGATCACTTTCGGGAATACTGTTGTGTGACGTGGCGTTCGATGCGACGCTGCCTCACTGGAGACATTGTGCACTTGCGCTGGCTTAACCAATTTGTTCTACTTACGCGTACAAAACACAGTAGCTTGAATGCAGCACAGTAAGACTATTTCACTACAAGGCACATTCACTTTTTTTTGAACGCATAGATAAGACGATAGCCTAGTTGTGCTTTTAGTTTGCCTAGCATCAAAATTATTTTTGTTTCAGAACTTTAGCCTGCTCCTTGAGGCCACCATATAAAGAGGTGGCCATCCAGCAACTGCGATTGAACCACGCACCGTCTATTGTCAAGCCAGTTGTCTTACCCACTATGCCACAGCTGCAGTAAGTAGGTCTGGGCTGCTCCCATGGCAGCAATTTACAAAATAAAACGAAATAAGAAAGAGAAAAAAAAACGCATCTATTCCTAAGGCTAAATTGCATGCCATATCAAATCATAAACACCGTTTGAGTGGTCTAAACGTCTACAGTAGTGCCATGTAGTGCGCCAATTAGTACGAATGACCCTTCCTAGAAGTATCGCCAGCAGCTTCCAAGGGCACGACCTTGATGCGGCCCAATCCACTTCGATCGCAGCGTCGCCATAGTATTTTTCGCCGTAGCGCGCCTCACTGCATGCTCACTCCTAAGCATGTGCCGTCCCAGCCGCTCCTTCTCGTCCACTGTGTTCTAGTACACTTTACTGAGGTGGTAGGGTCTTTCCCATGGAGACAGCATTACATCATGGAACCAGCCTTGGCAAGCGGACGCTCCGTGAAGCCACAGTGGTGGCCCAACACGTGACCTCGTGCGTCGAAATCACGGAGCAAGAATTGAGATTTGCTGATGCCTTTGGTTCCCAATATTTATTTCAGTTGTTTTTATTTGGTGCGCGGGGTGGGCGCTTGTTCAGCTGCCATGCCGTGGTTCTGCCTGCAGAGCGGGAACGGGAAAACCAACCGCGCACTTTGACGTGCGATCACGTGTTGGGCCACTGCTGGCCCGCCAGATTTCGGTTTCAGTCGCGTTGAGGTATGATCCCTCCTCCTTTTTTTTCATTCCTCCATGGCCTTCCCTCTGTTTTTCTCCTCCGTCCATATCTGGTGACGTTAGCATCTATGTCACGTGACATATTAACGAATCAATTCACTGCATTTCCATTCTTCACGCGGCTGGCACCGTTCGCCGCTGTCGCAGTTCGCTTGTTTTACGCAGTACTTCAGCTCATTCAGTGCGTTCAGCTCATTCTCAGTGCCTTTGGGACCAAGCATCTGACAAGCTCGACACACGGGGCCGGACCTCTACGTGCGACGTCTTGAGCGCCTTGAGTGAGAACAACGAAGACTCAATCGTGCGACGCGACTTTTCGAACATGGCCACCCGAAGCTGCGATGGCGAAGACAATGGCGCGGCGACGGTTGGCGGCAGCAGCGACGAACCGCGTTATGTTGATCGTGGGTGTCAAGAGACGGTACCGTCGGCTGACAAAGCTACGCAGTGCAGCCTGGATACATGTGCACGCTATGACCAAATGTACAGGGATCATGAGACGCGAATGGAGGGGCTGCGCGTGCTGCATGAGAAATATCGTGAGCTGCTCAACAGACCGGCCCGCAATTTGTCAAAATAATCCTGGAGTTCTTCTGGGACGTGACAAATATCGTGAGCTGCTCAACAGACCGGCCCGTAATTTGTCAAAATAATCCTGGAGTTCTTCTGGGACGTGACAAATATCGTGAGCTGCTCAACAGACCGGCCCGTAATTTGTCAAAATAATCCTGGAGTTCTTCTGGGACGTGACAGTCCCCAAGTTAATAATTTTCACGTTTCGTTTGTCACTCAAATATGGTTCTGATATATATATATTTTTTGAGCGCAGTACTGCTCCGAAAACTTGTTTCCCATGCCAAGTATATATGTCATGGTAACATAAGGCGTATTTGACTTTTATTCTTTCTCAACTGACGCGTGCCTGCTAAATCTGCTTCAATACAGGGCGGAAGCTTCCCATGCAGTGAATGAAACACTAAATGTGGATTGCAGTGAAACACTTGGCGACAGGTCTGCTTGGCACGTAGTGCCCATGGACGAAATGTTCTGATCTTCCGTGAAGTGGTTCTCTTCACATAGGTAAGTGTCGCGTAGCGCCAGTATAGAGCGTTGTTACGTTACATGTATACGTCGTAATTACGTATGTGCAGTCGGAACGATCGAAACTGGCTATAGCATAGCAGCACCCTGTTAAGCGCGTGGTTATACACGGGGAACATTTTATTGATGTTCACCCCAAGCGCATTTCTGCCGTCGGCGTCGCCGTGAGCTTCCCCACAAAGTCCAAGGGCGATAAAAAATCGTCGCCGCGCGCCGAATGCTGTATGTGCAAGCGTGAGCGCGCGAGGGTGAGCCGCCACTCGCGGCTCAGTGTGAAATGTGTTCATGCTTGCTTATGTGCGCCTGACACCATGCTTGTTAATTTAGTTATTATGCCTATGTTTACAAGTTTATACGGTCGTTAAATCAGCCATCCTTTCTTCATATAGCTGTCCACTAATTTGCTATCACAATTGGTGCTTCGAAAGCTTTCTGGCGAAACTGCGACATTAAGTTTTATATGGAATTTTGAAAAATCGATTGTTGTAGATAACATACCTCTAGTCCTTGAGCTTGATTATTCTATAATCGGGCATTAATTGCACCAGAAATAGAAACATGTATTCAACTAATATAAGAAAATCGCTAATTCTTAATTACTTAACTGTATGGTTTGCAATTTATGAATTGTAGCCAGTGAATTTGCAAGGTACATGCACTTGGAATGGATTCCCAGAATGAAGCCACTTTGGAGATGTGCGCCATCAAACTCTCCGTAAAAATTGCACTATTGTTCGACTTTTTCTTTTATTTTTTCCAAAATGCTTTTTTATGCAATGATGTGGAAAAGCAACTGGAATATGCCCATGTATTTTGTCCACACTTTGGGAAATATCTCGAAGCTGGTGTCATCCTTGAAATTCATTTCAAGTGGATGCATCTTGCAATCTCACTGGCTACAATTAATAGATTTCAATGTATGCCGTAAAGTAATAAATTAGGAACGTAATCAGTGAATTTTTGTTCATTAGTAGTTGAATATGTGTTTCAAGTTCTCATTCTGGTAATGTCTGCCTCTTCAAATAACCCAGCTCAAAGACAAGAATTTACTGTCTGCCACAGGTGGTTTTAAAAAGTTTAAGAAAACTTCGAAATTCCTGTGACTACCGCACTGATACACTTTATGCTATGCTGTTATAAACTTGTAATGAACTAATAACGTGCATCAACCCAACTGGAAAATCTGTGTCGCGGTGGACGGGAACTTTGGGGGGGGTCTCTTGCTGGCAGGAACCTTACATGCCGGGTTCTCTGCCATTACTGGAAACGTATTATCAGTGGATCACTTCCGGGAACACTGTTGTGTGACGTGGCGTCCGATGCAACGCCGCCTCACTGGAGACATTGTGCACCTGCGCTGGCTTAACCAATTTGTTCTACTTACGCGTACAAAACTCACAGTAGCTTGAATGCAGCACAGTAAGGCTGTTTCACTACACGGCACAATCACTTTTTTTGAACGCGTAGATAAGACGATAGCCTAGTTGTGCTTTTAGTTTGCCAAGCAGCAAAATTATTTTTGTTTCAGAATTTCAGCCTGCTCCTTGTGGCCACCATATAAAGAAGTGGCCATCCAGCAACTGCGATTGAACCACGCACCGTCTATTGTCAAGCCAGTTGTCTTACCCACTATGCCACAGCTGCGGTAAGTAGGTCTGGGCTGCTCCCATGGCAGCAATTTACCATGCGGCATACCAGGTGCCCTTCGGGTTGGGAAGGAAACGCAAGCGTTGAGGTCTTGTAATGGCCAGGCCATGACCGTGCGTTGCCTATTTTCCCGATAGGTACTGCGAGGCAGCTCTAGCATTTCTGCCTCCGATAGCTATGGCAGATGCCCAAAGACTATGTCTATAAATCTTGAAGAGGGTGTCATTCAGTTGCTGGGGCTGACTGGGGCTGGCAAATAGCTGTTGTCACAACAAATTCTTGGTGTTCTGCGAAATTCACATAACATAATTTAAGAATTAAAAAAATGTGTATAGTAATGCACAAAATAAAGTTTTTGACCAATCACAAATGGAATGAAAATCCACAAATAAATTGCAATTAAAAGACAAAGTTGCAACACAGGTGGCTCAAGGTAGAGCTTTAATTTGGAATATTTCAGGGATAGTTTAATTGAAACTTGAAGCGATATGAGCATTTTCATAGAAGTAAGAAAGTGTAGAAGCATGGGAGAAAGGAAGCGAGTTGGAATATATGAAGGAGACACAAGATGTAAATTTAATTTGAAGGCACTTTCTCTACTCTCTCCCTACCATGGGGAAAATGGCGTTTCTTGTAGGTTCCATCAAATTATTTTTCTGAAGGAACTACTGCACTCAATATTTTGTGTAAAACATAAACAAAAGGTAGAATGAATGTACTTTTCATGCATGATAGTTTTATTAACGAGATGTAATCATCGTCATCAGCCTGGTTACGCCCACTGCAGGGCAAAGGCCTCTCCCACACTTCTCCAACTACCCCGGTCATGTGCTAATTGTGGCCATGTTGTCCCTGCAAACTTATTAATCTCATCCGCCCACCTAACTTTTGCCGGCCCCCGCTACGCTTCCCTTCCCTTGGAATCCAGTCCGTAACCATTAATGACCATCGGTTATCTTCCCTTCTCATTACATGCCCTGCCCATGCCCATTTATTTTTCTTGATTTCAACTAAGAAGTCATTAACTAGCGTTTATTCCCTCACCCAATCTGCTCTTTTCTTATCCCTTAACGTTACACCTATCATTCTTTCCATAGCTCGTTGCATCGTCCTCAATTTAAGTAGAATCCTTTTCGTAAGCCTCCAGGTTTCTGCCCTGTATGTGAGTACTGGTAAGACGCAGCTGTTATACACATTTCTCTTGAGGGATAATGGCAACCTGCTGTTCATGATCTGAGAATGCCTGCCAAACACCCAAGCCCATTCCTATTCATGTGGTTATTGCAATTTCATGATACGGAATCGCGGTCACTACCTGTCCTAAGTAGATGTATTCCCTTACCACTTCCAGTGCCTCGTTACCTATTGTAAACATCTGTTCTCTTCCGAGACTGTTAAACATTACTTTAGTTTTTTGCAGATTAATTTTTAGACCCACCCTTCTGCTTTCCCTCTCCGGGTCAGTGAGCATGCATTGTAGTTGGTCCCCTGAGTAACAAAGCAAGGCAATATTATCGGCGAATCGCAAGTTACTAAGGTATTCTCCATTAACTCTTATCCCCAATTCTTCCCAGTCCAGGTCTCTGAATACCTCCTGTAAACATGCTGGGAATAGCATTGCAGAGATCGTATCTCCCTGCCTGATGCCTTTCTTTATTGGAATTTTGTTGCTTTCTTTATGGAGGACTACGGTGGCTATGGAGCCGCTATAGATGTCTTTCAGTATCTTTACATACGGCTCGTCTACACTCTGATTCTACAATCCCTCCATGACTGCTGAGGTTTCAACTGAATCAAACGCTTTCTCGTAATCAATGAAAGCTCTATATAAAGGGTTGGTTATATTCGGCACATTTCTCTATCACCTGATTGATAGTGTGAATATGGTGTATTGTTGAGTAGCCTTTACGGAATCCTGCTGGTCCTTTGGTTGACAGAAGTCTGAGGTGTTCCTGATTCTATCTGCAATTACTTTAGTAAATACTTTGTGTAGGCAACGGACAGTAAGCTGATCGGTCTATAATTTTCCAAGTCTTTGGCGTCCCCTTTCTTATGGATTAGGATTATGTTAGTGTTCTTCCAAGATTCCAGTACGCTCGAAGTCATGCGGCATTGCGTATACAGGGTGGCCAGTTTTTCTAGAACAATCTGCCCACCATTCTTCAACAAATCTGCTGTTAGGTGATCCTCCTCAGCTGCCTTCCCCCTTTGCATAGCTCCCAAGGATTTCTTTACTTCTTCCGGCATTACTTGTGGGATTTCAAATTCCACTAGACTATTCTGTCTTCCATTATTGTCATGGGTGCCACTGGTACTGTATAAATCTCTATAGAACTCCTCAGCCACTTGAACTATCTCATCCATATTAGTAATGATATTGCCAGCTTTTTCTCTTAACGCATACATGTGATTCTTGCCTATTCCTAGTTTCTTCTTCACTGCTTTTAGGCTTCCTCCGTTCCTGAGAGCATGTTCAATTCTATCCATATTATACTTCCTTATGCCAGCTGTCTTACGCTTGTTGATTAACTTCGAAAGTTCTGCCAATACTATTCTAGCTGTAGGGTTAGAGGCTTTCATACGTTGGCGTTTCTTGATCAGATCTTTCGTCTCTTGCAATAGCTTACTGGCATCCTGTCTAACTTACCACCGACTTCTATTGCTGATTCTTTAATGATGCCCATAAGATTGTCGTTCATATCTTTAACACTAAGGTCCTCTTCCTGAGTTAAGGCAGAATACCTGTACGTCACAAAAAAGATATAGATTGCCAAAATCAAGATTGTGGGATAAAATTGAAAAAAAGTTTTTAAAGACATGCTTGCATCTACTTAGAAAAAACTTTAACAAAAATGAGATATGCAAAATTTATTAATGTCTAAGAGGCACTATCTCTGGAAAAATAAAAATTTAATTGAACAGGTATTCCGCTACAAAAGTTTAAGTGAAAGTACTACAGTTTGGCGTGCTGGGCTGCGGCCGCCGATGTTCCGCGCTCACTTGCGTTGTCGTTGCTCTCAGAGTCAAAGTCCGACTGAAAGTTAGCATCCTCAGACTCGCTGCTGCTGGATCCATCAATAAAATCAGCTGAAAACGCTGCGGAATTGCAAGATCTGCGATCGTTCGAAGCGCGCGCGCTGCTACTGGAGGTGGCCATTTTCACTTTCTGCTTGGACGATCGCCAAAATTCGGAGTGCGTTAAAAAATTAATGTGTGGTGAGGAAAAAGCGAAGTGCTTAGAAAACAAAAATATAGTTCTCCTCCTTCAGGTCCTAAGGCACAGTGTGTCTGTGAGTGGCATGGAAGGTTTCTAAAGCGGTGTTTCAAACCTTAGATAGCGGGTGGCAGTTTTTACTTTCTACTTTGATGAGCGCGAAAACATCAGAGCGCATTGAAAAATCGCCGCCTGGGGGAAAACAGCGAAAGGCTTAGGAAACAAAGGACTAGTTCTCCTCTTTCGCATCCGATAGCGCAGTGTCTCCATGAGCAGCACGGAAAGTCTCCAAACCGGCATTTGAAACCATAGGTAGTGGGCTAACGATACCCAATAGGCGCAGTACAAAAAACGTTAAAAGGACTGTCTACTGCTCGGAACATGCATTGAGATTAGGGTGGAAATGAGAAGAGTGTGTGGTCACATTGACGGAAGCGAGCATGCTTGTTCTCCATAAACAAGGAATTTTATTTTTAATATGGCTCCGAAAGAGTTGCAAGAATGACATGTGTTGCTCGACGGTGAAACAGTACACCCAATCTGTGTCCCATCACATAACCAAAAAGCTGCACAGGGAGAGTTATTTTACTTGGGTGCAATATTGTGTTGCCTGAAAGTGTAGTTCCTGCTCTTCTGCTTACTTTTCTTTGTTTGCAAGTAATTTCATTTTTGCTTCCAGCTAGCGTGTGTTGAAATATGGTGCCATCTTGTGCAAATGACCGGAGTTGCAGTGAATAGAGTGGTACGTTGATGCATGACCTTTGAAATTGCCATCGGTCCAGTAATCAATGTTGTCGGCATCCGTTGGCGTATGTACACAGTTTCAAGAAAAGACTACACAGATTGAAAAATTCTTTCAAAAATTTCTACTCACTTTTCTGAGAAACTACTGCACATTTAGGCACTTCAATGGGTAAGCATTCTAATGCGCTGCAAAATTGAAGGTGGCTGTCAATTTTCCTTTCATGAAAAATGAAGGTACTTGAAAAATGGTAGACAGTTCCTCTGTTCTCACTGCCGGATCCTTGGCCGATGCGGTGGGTATGTGCTAGTGCTGTGGTATACAAGGTGCCACAGTGCTTGAGCATGGTGGCTAGAGCCACCATAGCCACCCCTCTAGCTACCATAGCTTGAATGTAGACATGGAGAAAGGAAAAATACTTTCGTCATGGAGGTAGAGCACAGAGTTCCTATGTATATATCTATAACTGTTTGAGGCAGAATATGTGAAGTACTTGAGGTCGTCAACATTGTCATCTATAAGATAGTACCATAGAGGAAGTACGTTCCAAGTCTCCAAGCATGGGAGAAGGCAAAAAATTTCTTCCATATGCCATTGATCAATCCAGAAGTGCTTCAAAATTTTGAAGCAGCACGCACTCGACACCAACATGTATATCACATACTTCCTTGAGGGGCCCTCCACTTAAACAATAAGTTTTTTGTTGCATCGAGTTCAAGATGAACCATCAGTAGAACTATGTGGTGAGCCTTGGACAAGGCTTTCGTCGAAAGGTTGCTGTGAAGTGTATATACCTCTAAAAAACTATTTCTTTGCCCGACACTCTGGCAGGGTCTGTGACGGAAGTAGTGAGCCTTGTTTTGGAAAGCCTTTCAGCTACATCAGGTTGTGGCTGCAGGACCACATTACTCATAAGCTTCCTCAACGATGATAATTTAGTGGCCAAGTTTGCAGGGCCAATATGTTCGATGCCACCTCACCTGTGCCGCGTGGGCTGCGCACGATACCGCCTCTGAAAACCCGCCGTGTGCCCAAGGAAATGTTGGGGGGGAGGGCGAGACAAGGCTGTTTTTGCTGTACAAAGGGAGGTGGGAGAGGATTGTCGTAACGTGGTCGAAAAAATGGGCGGGGTAGCTCGCATCGCCTCCACCGTCTCGCTCTTCAGCACTTCATTTTCGATCTCTACTGCTACTGAACTCACCAACAAAAATATTGAGGTAGAACACTCCCTGCATGGCGCTTTACGTCTAGTAACTCATATTTACTGATAGGATGTGGGACCAGAATGTGTGACAAAGCAATCCAATGTAATTCAGCAGAGAGTAGTGAATTCAGCAGCAGTCTTCTAATCCTACTGAGAAGAGAAAGGAGGCCAAGAACAAAAGCTGCACATATGACGGCTTCTGGACCAAAGTCCACGATACCACCTTGTGAAAAAAATTATTGGCAACGATACCTTGCAACTGCTTGCAAGAGACAGTGCATAAATATACACATAGACAAGTGCATAACGCTACATAAACAACATAGTTCCTCAAGAAAACACATAGGTAACATTAATGACAGGTAATGAATACTGAAAATGAAAGAAAGTGGACAAAAAGAAGTTTCCTAAGGTGTGCATGATGCAGTGCCTGCCTGTAAACTTTTCGCATTTCTTCCTAAGAACAGGCATCACATGGAACTTATCTTGAGAATACGTTGCTTAGTAGTGCCACATTCCAGATTTCGTCATGGAGGATTGCGACAAAAAAAAATTCAGTTTGACATACTCTCACCAGTTGAAGAACAGTGACATGTATAATTCTGAGGACTTCTTGGACATTGTTCGTGAGACATGTAGCATGATATGCATTTGTGAAATACAAATTCAGGGAATAATGTAAGTGCTAGTTTTAACAGTAAGATATGCAAATAGGACCATACAGAAATTGGGAGGTTTTCATAAGCAATTAGCAATTATTGGTGACTCATTACCACCTATGAACTAGGTTTCCTAGAGAAATCATATGGCCAGTCTTATTCCACTCAATAGCATATCGTGATGTAATTTTCCTTGATAGACATTCCATAAACAAAATAATTAATTCTGGTTTACATTTAGCAATGGCATTCATTCAGCGCTGCTTTAACCCTTTGACTGCCACTCCAGGGTATTGTTTTGAGTTTTGAGCAGATTCTCTGCCTCTCAAGAAGCAACTTGTGCAAAAACAAACATTGCATACATGTTGTATCATCTATATGGAGGTTGTATAAACAGATAAAACTTGTAAGGAAACTTTCTGATAACAGGTCAAGCAAACGTATCGGTGCTCTGTTATCAGCAGGTTAGCCACGGCAAACAAGCATGGCAGGTCCGTGTGCACTTCGACAGGCGAAGGGATTTGAGAACTGTTGATGAATTCTGCATCAAAAGAAAGGGACCACAAAGAAACAGTTTGTATGTAGCGCAAGATATCTACTGAACTAGCCCACAAAAAAAAAAAAGCAGCAGTCAAATGGTTAAATGTGTTTTACTGCTAAGCAAGAGTGTGCATGCAGTGTATTGTACCTGCTAGCCGTTGTTTGGGCACTTTAGTTACACGAACATTTCACGTGCTCTGCCTGCGAATATGTATGTACAGTACAACCTCGTTATAACGAAACGGACTATAACTAAATATTGTATATAGCGAAGCAAAATTCCCCTTGAAATCCTCATAGAGATTCGTGTTTATAGCACATGCAATAACGGATACAACGAATTAATGTACAGTCAACGACCGATTTTTCGGACCCTCTAGGGAATGTAAAAACGTCCGAAAATTCAGGCAGTCCGAAAAAATGAATGCATGCAAAAAACTCACTTTTTTCTTTTTTTCTCGGATCTAGAGGTAAACGGCGAAGTACCAGGTTTCCGAAACCCTGTCAAAGCATCAGTGAAGTGGCTATAAAAAAACGCATTCAAAAACTCTGTATGCAGCCGACTGCCGGTTTATTATGTACATGTGCATCGTCGGGCAGCTAGTGTTATTGCTGCAGTGGCTTGAAGAACTTGTTGATTGTTGTTTGGACGGCGTTCCGGATGCATGCGATCATATTTGCCTCGATCTGAACAAGGGTCATGTCAGCACTATACACCGATGAAAAAGTCAACAGTGCTCGTGTCAACTCAGTGCTTGTAGGCGGCGCAGGCATTGGCTCCTCATTTTCAACATCGGAGTCTTCTGAATCCCCCACAACCTGATGGACTATTCCCTCGTCAGTCAGTTCTGCGAAGAAGTTGAGCTCGCTGTCAGCGTCAACAAACTGTTCAAAAGTTATTTCCGTGGGTACGGTACTGCTTTCCGCGCTTTGACACCGTCGGCGAGGACGACGAAGACGGAGTGGGGGCCATCGAAGGCAAGCGAAATCCTCAAGTTGCGAACAGTGGAGTTCGCTGATGAGCATCAAAGCACCTAGGCCTAGTGTCGCAGAGCACACTTGACACAACAGCACAACCACACACCACGCTAGCCAAAACGTGGCCTGCGCAAACAAACGAAATAGCGCCACTCTGGAAACTCCGCTGGAAGCGGAAGTGCGGCCATTTGCGGCGATGAACATAGCCAGCATGGCCAGACCAAAGTGGTGTGTGGCGGCTAGATTCGGCTAGTTGTGGTTCAAAGCGGTGATATGCTTCGGCTGCAAGTCGATTTCCTTCACAAGGGCGCTGCGCGAGGAGCCAAAGGACCTTCCGTCGCGTCAAAAAGTCCGGAAAATTGGACGGCGGGGGGTTCGAGCATCCGAAACCTCAGATGTCCTTATGCATTGATTCTATAGGGCTCGTGGCGGTGCCGCGAAGACGTCCGAAATATTGGGCATGTCCGAAAATTTGGGCGTCCGAAAATTCAGTCGTTGACTGTATATATATATATATATATATATATATATATATATATATATATATATATATATATATATCACATGATTTTCATAACGATCAGCAACACAGCGTTTTGGGCATGCTTGTATGACATGATGAGGCTCATAGAGCACGAAAGGACAAGGACACAGAAGGACACTTGGAATGAATTCTGAAGATGACACCAGTTTTGAGATAAGCATTCCCAAAGTTTGCGACGAAATGCATTGATTGGTGTTCCAGTAATGTCTTAGCTTCAATGCTTTAGAAGGCATCTTGGTAAACAAAGTTAGTGGAACAAAATTTTTGCCATGAGTTTGACTGCACTCACAACTGGTGCCTGTTTCAGAATTCATTTCAAGTGGATGTGCCTTGTGAATTCACTGGCTTCTATATGTGCAGTGCGATACATGCCCCAGAGTAACTTGTTAAAAAGTTTATTAGGGAAATTTAGTTATTTAGTCAATTATGCATATTGATTTTCAATCTGTGTAATGTCCACCTCTTTGAGTAATGCACCTCAATGAGTAGATTTGTGCTATATGCCATGTTGATTTTTAAAATTTCTGTTAACATTGCAATAAAGCACCCGGTATAACCAGCTGAAAGCTCATTTATTGAGATTTTGATTGATTGCTATGCCTGCATGGTGTATTTATGGCTGCTGGTGCCATATTTCTTATTCCTAATTACTATTGCTTGAAGTATATCACTTGCTAATTAGTGCAAAATTATTTTCACAATTATCTGCTCGCGTGTGCCGGTGAGGCTTGACTTGCTTATCATGAGCACGGTAGTACATTCTGGAAACATCAGTTATGTCTCACACCCAGTGTTTTGTATTTTCCCTCCATGTAAATGCTGCTGTGACTTGAGTTTTAAACACGCCTTGTCGTTTTTTAATCCCATCGCTGTAAGTAGCCAACAATTCCAGATGTCATCAATTTTCTTAAAGGGGCTGAGAAACGCTTTTTGACCATAGTAAGGAATTGTTGCTGATCAGTCGTAGAGGCAGCTATGAACATGTGAGCCAAATAATACTAAACTGCATGCAGCAGGGAACTAACTACTTACTATCACACGCAGCAAAAAATTGCTTACTCTCACTTCCACAATGTCGTCATGCAGTGTCATGGAAAGCAACTGACTCACTAACACCAAGGGCTGATTTTGTGATTGCAATAGTATTCTCAGCAATGTGTAATTGCTTTACTCAAGCATTATTGCGTAATAAAAAAGACACGGACGTAAGAGAAGAACACACACCAAGCGCAAACTTTCAACTAAATTTATTGTGCCACTGAATTGGTTATATATGTGAAAAAGTATAGACTGCCCATGCGCTTACATGAAGAAAACGAACTGCGCATTCATGTAACATAATTATGAGCCATGTGATGCCGCCTCCACGAAACTTGCTGTATTTACTCGATTGTAACGCACCCTCGACTGTAACGTGCACCCGTTTTCCATGACCAAAAAAAGAGGGGGAAAAAAGCATCCTTGATTGTAACACATACCCATTTGCCATGACCTAAAGAAAAGCCCTTTACAGTACCGCGCACCTCATTCTTTCATACAGAAATACAACTTTCTGTCCTTTGGAAAAAACAAGATATACTCCCAATGCACTAAAGTTGCGATGAATAAAAAAGCCGCAGTGTTGCCCGAAAGGCGAAGCATCAAATATAATAGCAAATTAGGAGACAGCTATATGAAAAGTAAGGATAGCAGTTTTGCATCCTTACTTTGCATCCCGTTTTGGATAGCAAAACTAAGGAAGGATTACCAAAGCACAGATACTTCAGGTAGGCTCGAAGTTCGTATGAGGTGGCCATTTTTGAAATGCTAATGGCTATAAGGCAACACAGAATTAGGGTCACACTCAATTCTAATGTGCATGCAATTTTGAGACCTGTTTTATTGGAAGAAAAGTACATGTTAGATTCGAGTAATACGGTAGTTCTTAATACGGTAGTTCTAAGCTCCTTAACATCGATAGAAAACGCCTGATGGCCACGGTCAGAATGCAATTTCAAAAAATCAACCGCAGTGTCAGAGCTCTTAACAAGGAAAGGGTCGCTAACAGGCAGAAGGCCCAACATATGTTGTAAAAATACCCCAACGCTTTTGCCAAGTATCAACTTCTGACACAATCAACCGTAATGGGACACCGGTTTTTTGCGTTTTGGCACTGAAGAAAACTTGTAGATGATTTCGCTTGCTGTTTTTAAAGGCCTTGGTTAATTTTTCTAAATTAAGTCTGTTGCACATGCTCTTTGCCACCGCCTTTACCTATAGCCAGCAACAGCTCCCTATGACAGTTAAATGTGGCACTGATGGCTTCTGGAGCTTTGGAGGTAAAGTCCTCAGCAAGTAATACAGCAAAACCCTGCTTTATCGGCTGGAATCACACACAGTGAATTGTCTACGAGTGAAGAGGCCACTGATTCACCGATATCGTCGCCTTCAGTTGCTTGCACCTTTGTAGTACATCGATACCTTCCGATACGATGTGGCCTACCTCGTGGTCTGGGACAAGCCTTGAGACATCTCTAATGCAGGACAGAAGTTCTCTGGGGAGCCCTTTGGTTTGGACAGCAAACTTCGGCCCGAGAGATAGGACCTCTAGAATCTTTTCAGGTAAAGAAACAGACTCTGGAACATGGATGAGGTTCTCCTTTTGTCTACTCATGAAGATCACTCCTCCAGACTTGGTTTCCCTGTTCGGAGGCTTTCTTCCTTCAGCGCGACACTCCACCAGAGTTTGCAGGATCCTAGGGTCCAAGTGGAACCACCAGGCGCGACTTTACAGGCAGTACCTTTCAGTACAACTTCAGAGCGGTGCAGAAAATCTCACAGCTAATTGTCTGCATCGCGAGTACTTTCGGATGGAGGACCAGACAACTGAAAACCTATGGCAGCAACAACTATGTAGACTCCGAGAACAACAGCCACAGAAGTGGTCGGCTCCGCAGAACCTCAGAAACGGTTCGGTCTGGCTGTTACGTCAAGATGATGTCAATTGGAGAAAGAATGGAATGTCAAGGCGCGAGGGAGACCAATGACCATGCAGTGTTCTGTCGCAAGGTCACGTCATCATTTTTGTTTGTACTTTGGGGACAATATAATAACTGAAGGATGTTGCTAGTTTGGTAAAAAAATATTGGTTTGTATACAAAACTTGCACATTTAATTTCCACTAATAACTTAGCTTCCGACATAGACAGCTAGTGCTTTAATTTTATCTGCGTTGCTTTATTTATTTCTTGTCACTAGGTGGTGCGCCATACGTTAAGCAATCAAAGCAGTTCTCGGTGTGCAGGCCGTGGCTCTAATAGGATTTCGTTTAGCCGTGGCTGAGCTTCTTAGGGTGGACGATTGCGATGAGAGTTCCGTCCAGGCATCTCACAACTTCGAGAATCTTGCCGCGGTCAAAGAAACGTTCTTGACTGCGGCTTTCTCGTACAGCGTGGAGAGAAATCTGACACCCTTTTTCTTTTCCCTCAACCGTAATGACCCTAGCGATGGCGGTAATGATGCGACTGACCGATGGTTGCGATAACCCAATAGCTTCTACATTCCAGGCGCAGTGCTGTAAACAACCCACAGCAAAACAAAAAAAAAGGAGGAGGAGAAACGTAGCACGCAGAACACTTGTGTCGCAGTGTCAACGCTACTAAATTTTGTGGTCCGCAATATTCTAGCTCTGCAAATCCATCGCATTCTGTTTTTGGGGTGCCTAAACTGCCTTCGCAACTCGCCTTCGCTCATGTCGTACCTTATGTCGCTGTCTTAGGCCAACGCTCGCCAGCAACACAACCAAAGAAGCCACTATCGGCATCCCTCTTGTCGTGCCGGCCAGCGCGAGACTTGCGGACGGCCCTGGTTGCCCTAGCAACCATCAAGATCATGCTCGCCACCGCGCACGACCCTCAAGTGAGCCACTTCTCTGCGGTTCCTCTCGTAGCAGACGCCGAGTTCCTTTCCAGATGATTGACAACCTGTGTGACGACAACAAAATTTGTTGTCATGCCCACCAGGGATGACGACAACGAAGTGCCGACCAATGGCGTTCGTGAGAATGAACTGGTTCCAAAGCGAACCGTTACAGAATACGAGAATACGGCCCCTGATTGGTTAATGGGAAATCACTAAAGTAGTGAAGAATACCTGTGCATGCAATACTGCATGCACAGTGGCTATGAGGGGTAATCATAAAATGGTAAGTGGGCATGAGCCATAGGTAGATAGGCTATTGGTTTTTGGGCAGGGAAAAGGAAGGAATGCTATGGGTATTTGGAACCCATTTAAAAAGGTTTGGTGTCTGAATTCTTCCTCATCCAGGTTATGCACCATTGAGCATGGGATGTGGCACACATTTTTGATCTAACTGACGTTTAATGATGTTAAAATTGCACAGGAAATATTGTGAAATGTTTCAGAGCTTCCAATAGTATCTGCGACTCGTTACCAATGACACCCTTATGTGCAGGGACATGAAATAAGGTTATATGTCTCATAGGTGTTACATATAAAAGAAGTGTAGACATTCAGGAAACCCAGGTGTTCAAAACTTCCGGAGCCCCCCACTACGGCGTGCCTCATAATCAGATCGTGGTTTTGGCACGTAAAACCCCATAATTTAATTTTTTGTCCCTTAGGATCTGAGAATGTGGGCCGTATGCTCTCCTACCCATTTTTATTCTGTAAATTTCCTTCTCATAACCAGGTTCCCCTGTGAGTAATTTACCTAGGTAAACATATTCCTTTGCGTATGCTAGAGGCTGACTGGCGATCCTGAACTCTTGTTTTCTTGCCAGGCTATTGATCATTATCTTTGTTTTCTGCATATTAGTCTTTAACCACACTCTTGCACTCTCTCTGTTAAGGTCCTCAATCATTTGTTGTAACTCGTCCCCAGTGTTGCTGTAATAGTGATCCTCTAATAGTGAGTGACTCCCTTCTGTGATTACTTGGAGAAGTGTTTCAGGGCCCTTTTAATGATCTTATGCTGACATTTCTTCTCACTTATTTGCCCAAATTGCTGTCTGCTTTGTCACCCTAACAAAAAGAAATACAGCCTGCAAAAGTTGTCATTAGTTACGTGGGAGGAAATCTACTTGTACCCTATATTTCCCTTTTATTTTGAAAAAAAAAAAAAGGCTATCAACTCCCAACCTTTTCTGAAGTTTTAGGTTGTCTTGAAATTTGGACCTAGTGTTTCGAATAAATTTACTGCTTTCTTTGTTTAAATTAATTGGTATTTGGATTAAATTGCCTGGTGCTTGAAATAAATTGCGTGGCACTTGGATTAAAATTACTGGCAGTTGGATTAATTTGTGTGGTGCTTGGATTGAATTGCTCGGCAGATGGAATAAATTGATGGGTACTTGGATTAAAGGACCATAACACGGTCGTGCGACTATATTCTCAGTTTAACATTGTAACTGAAAGTAAGTGGCCCAAGATGTTATATACGTACAAAAAAAAAAAGACTTAGCTATGAGCACATACATTATCTTGAAAATTCTATTTGAAGTCCCTTCCTCTGAACACCTTCTACTGACTAGCGACCACCACTTTGGCATGGACTATGTGATGTCAGAAAATGAGGGAACGTTGTGTTGTCTGCTTTCAAACAGTGTGAGCAGACCACATTGTACCTTTTACTCTGGCACCCAACGCCGCAGCAGGAGCATCACCGTTGAGTTGTGCCCACAATACCTTCATTCGTTCTATTAAAAGTAGCAGAAAACCACCGAGATGCACCTGCAAATACAATATGACACATGGTGGCGACAACATATTTATGGCTCCTGCAATCGCTTGCGGTGTTTGCAGCACACCAAAACATGGCCTTCGAGATTGGCTTCTGTTATTCGAGGAAGCCGTTTCTGAGGGTGTCAGTTCATTTCATCGCTGCTCAGTGTTGTGAGACTGCTGTACAGTTCAACTGCAACGTAAACAAAAATTGAAATATAAATTTTCTATGGCATTGAATGTGCTTAAATTACGCCAGCTTTCTGTGGGACGCATATGGCTTAACATGCAACGCAATACTCAAGCTTGAATATTTGGTGTCAAGGCCCTTTTAAATTGAGTGGGAACAATTGTAGATGCCAATTTCAGTTTTTCATAACATGCACACGAATTTCACCCTAAGCCAGCAAATTAGGTGAAACTAATTTTGGATGTTCTAAGCTGTTGCAGGGTAATTTATTAAATTCATTAATTAAATGTACTTATAAGTTTAATTGACATCTTCTTCCTCAGGTTAAAAGTAACACTCGTACAAGAAGAGCTTAAATGCTGCAGCGTAAACAGTGAGCATGTCATTTTGCGGCACCCTTTGCACTCTGAATTATAACAATCAGTCGCTGTTACCCTGTTACGCCATAAGTTTATTGGAAATTGTACTTGTTAATTTGGTATCACAATCTTTTTTCTGTGCTGCAACACTCCACTCTGGTTAGTTACTAGCTCTACTGGCAAGTCTCATATCATTGACGGAATGCCTTGAGGCTGTGGCTTTTATTGGCAAACAGTGAGAAAAGGAAAGGCATGCTTAATTTCAAGACGCAACAATTTCTGGCTGTGGTACAATAAAGTTGTACCCTAAACAATCTGTGAGCCTATTGGCAACCACCGCAAACCTCCTGTGCCAGCAGCAATGCTGTAATGCACTGCCTTATGAGCAGAGGAACAGCATGCTGCGATTTATCACTTGCAAACTTTGCACTTATCTCGAGGTATGATTAGGTGCCCAGCTTCTAAGCTTACGGGCACTGGTGTGCTAGGACATGCACTTGTCTGCACATGGATGGCCACGGATGGGCTCTGGCTGGATGCATCTGGTTCATACAAGTGAAGAGCTGTTTTCTCATTCAAAATGTGTCATTTTCATGGGACACTTATTGATGGTGTTCTTTTTTACTAGATTATTTAATTTAGTGTCAAGCTAGAACAGCCATAATTCCTCTTGGTTTCCCATTTTACTGGTTGATACAGACATGCACCTCTGTCAACAAGAGTGAAAACGGGAGGGTACAGATTTTCCTGCCATGTAGTTTCTGAAAGCACTGTGCTGTGTACAAAAACTGTGATGGCTTTCATGTTTCTTTTTAACTTGCAGGTTGACCATCAAAAACAGAGTGGGCAGGTGTCGTTGAGGAGCCCGAAGACAGCCCTGTAAGCCGTGGTGCTTGGCTCAATGTGGCCCAGCACCAGGAATTCCACTGTTCCAGCACCCACAGTTGTGCCCCAAGAAATTGTAGGGAGTGTGAAGACAATGTCCTTGCCACTCCTAGACAATGTCCTTGCCACTCCTAGTGCTTTGACCCATGACGTGACTGGAATGTTCACCAGAGCTGTTCGCCAGTTGCTGCTGTGAATACAGCACAGTTCTGTTGTTACTGTCATGGCCACTTCCTAGCCCATGTGCCTGCGAGCTCATCAGCTACATCCATCCCAGGCTTGATGTATGTGCAGTACAATTTAGCTAGCACGTGCGGAGACTGGCAGGTAGCCAGAGTGGTAGCAGCTATTATAAGCAATAGCACTGTTAAAACTGTTCACTGTGATTCCGGTGCCTGGAAATTATTGCATTAAAAACTAGCTACACTTTAAAAAACGTCTGTTACACACCTGCAACAACACTGTATTGAACCCTTTCACTGCCGAGGTAACTCGGGGGACCCACCGTTGCACCAGCCTGGTTTCTCTCTCGTACTATACTCATTTTGTGTTTTAGTGTACTCCCTGCCTCTCCTGAAGCCATTTGTGCGAAAGGAGAACATTGCGTGCCTGTTGTGCTGTCTATGGAGAGGTCATCTAAACACACAAAACTCTCAAGTGAAATTTCTGACAGCCTGTGGAGCATATGTCTTCGTGCTGTGAGGCTCTGTCTTGGCAAGTCAGGCATGGCAAGCCAGTGCGACGGGTCTCTCCACACTTGAGATAAAAAAAATTTATGAACTGTTTATGAATTCTGTATTGGGAGAAAGTGATGGCAACGTGCCAGCTTCTGTGTAACATACTATGTCCACTAAGTAAACATGCAATAAAAGCATGGCAGGGGCTGAGGAGCCATCGGGGGAAAAAAACAGCCAGCATAAGGGGTAAAAGGACACAAAAGACAACAAGTGTAGCTACAACGATAAAACATGTAGGGGGGGGGAGGGGGGGGGGGCAGAGCAATAAGTCAAGCTCCTAAACACGTTTCAACATTTGTGCTGTTCTCAGTGATAAGATAGAGTGTTGACCAATGGTGACTGCTGCTATAGAGCCCTTTCTGATAGGAAGGAATATAGGGCATGACTCACGATCACATGATATGTAAGAGAATGCCACGATTCCCATATTTCCTCAAGCTTGAAAATAATTGTCAATAGTGTGAGGCAAGGAAATGCGATCTCAGTATTCGTTTAGCATCTTTGGGAAGTATTCATGATAATAGATGGGGAGAATGATTGCAGGTAATGGTAAATAGGAAATATCTCAAAAACAGGCATTTGCAAATTGCTTCACCATGAATTTCAATAAAAAACTTATAGGCTATTAGGTAACGCAAACTGTATTCTGTTGATGTATCAGTCTGTTAGCGTACTGATCTTAGTATATTGGTGTATTAGTTTGTCAGCCTATTGGTACATCCATCTTTCAGTGAATTGGCCTGAAAGCCAATTATTTGCAACATTGGCCCTTACGTTGGTACACTAAAAGACCTGTACATTAATATAAAGGTCTGAGAAATTAGTACTATGGAAATCCACAAGGTGGAAGAAGCTTTCATCATCAGCATTATCATCAGCCTGTTTTATGTCCACTGCTGGACGAATGCCTCTTCCAGTGATCTCCAATTACCCCTGTCCTGCGCCAACCGATTCCAACTAGCGCCCGCGAATTTCCTAATTTCATCGCTCCACGTAGTCTTCTGTCGTCCTCGATTGCGTTGCCCTTCTCTTGGTACCCATTCTGTTACCCTAATGGTCCAATGGTCATCTAACTGGCGCATTACATGACCTGCCCAGCTCCATTTATTTCTCTTGGTGTCAATTAAAATATCGTCTATACCCGTTTGCTTTATAAAAGGGAAAAGATAGTCATCCACCTGAAAGCATACATGAAGCTAGAAAGGAGCTTCGTAACTTCGTGCTCTTCTTGGGTGCATGACAAGTTCTTTTTCGAAGTGTGAAGGTCTGTGGCCCCTTAGGATACCTAAACCTGAATTCCTGAGCAAGGCCACATGAAGCAAAGTACATTAGTCTGAATTTACCGTGGTTGCCCAGTGGCTGTGGCATTGTACTGCTGGGGTCAAGGTCTTTAGTTGGATGCCGGCCATGGCAGCCACGTTTCGATGGGGGCAAAATGCAAAAATGTTTGTGCACTTACATTTAGATGCTCGATGATGAACCCCAGGTGGTCAGAATTAATCCGGAGTCTCACACTACGGTGTGCCGCGTAATCATGTCGCAGTTTTCGCACGTAAAACCCGAGAGTTTAATTTTCTTTAACATTTTAACATTAATCTGGAGAATGCACCAGAGCATAATATACTATGGAAAAAAAAAATAGAATTGCTAGTAGTAGTTATTGAGTAAAACGAGAGCAAGGTGAAAGCAGCAGCCAAGGTTTTGACAAGTGGACTTGTCTTCTTCAAAGCGACTTATGCTTTGCTCGCCACAGTATATATAGGTGGGGTTCTAAAGGGGAGAGGGCATAAGGTGGAGGGTGCGGCAACGAGCAAAGGTGTGTTAGTGGTGTAGGGTGTCAAATTGAGAATAAAGGAGTGCTGTGAACAAGGCCAGGGACACAGCCGTCTGCCAATCACGTGTCAACGCCCGTGTGTCAGCCGGCATGTCAACGGCATGCACAGCAGCCCTCATTACTTGTTTCGCTGGTGCTCGTGGGCTATCGTGTCTGAAAGAGAATAGAAGGAGCGGCAGAAACAGGTGCTCGTAAAAAAAAAAAAGGAAGAGAAAAAGGGAAAATACTGAAATGTTATAAATAAGTAAATACATAGCAGCACATACCTCCACCGATAGTCCTACAGGCGAGCATTCAGAGCACTGCAGCAATGTTTTAGAATCTATTCACTATGCTAAATTTCAAGCTATAGGCAACAACACTTAGTTTGGTTTCTTAGTGTTTTTTACTTCTTTTTTTTTCCCCCTTGGTATTCTTTCACTTTTTTGTCCTTTTTATTTACTTATTTATATCATTTCAGTATTTTCCCTTTCTTTTTCTTTTCGAGCACCTGTTTCTGCCGCTCCTATTATCTCTTTCAGAGACACGATAGCCCACGACCACCAGCAATACAGGTAATAGAGGGCTGCTGTGCATGCCGACTGACGCACGAGCGTTGACACGTGATTGACAGATAGCCGTGTCTCTGGCCTTGTGCACAGCACTCCTTTATTCTCAATTCGACACCTTCGCCACTAACACTCCTTCGCTTGTTGCTGCACCCGCCCACTTTATGCCCTCTCCCCTTTAGAAGAACCCCACCTGCGTATACTGTGGCGAGGAAAGCATATGTCGCCTTGAAGAGGACAAGTCCACTTGTCGAAACGTTGGCTCCTGCTTTCACCTTGTACTCGTTTTACTCGTTTTGAATTTCCATCTTCTGCCTTCCCTCTGTTTTCCTAGGAGTAGTTACTAGCATTTATTAGTTACTGCATGCATTTTGACGCATCCTCTTCATTAGGTCACCAATGTTTATTGCCAGGGCCTCGTTTAGCATTTCTTTCCTTTGGTCCACCTCACCTGGAAGATGTCCTTTTGAGGAATTTCTGGAGAAAAACTGGGGAAGAACCACACGTACGAAAATATTTAAAAGCAGGGGCATTATTTCTACAATATTGCATTCGGCAGACGGTAAACCAACAATATTTGCTTCAAAATTGGAGTAGTGTGGGGCTGCAGTGACTGAAATAACATCAGGACAGACTACAATATGCTAACTAAGTATTTACTATGTCTTACGAAATACGAGAGCACCTGACACAAGACACAAGAATCGCCACACACCACTAGCTGTTTCATGCATTGCATCAAAGCTGCACACCCGCATGCACGAAAGGTTCCGAAGGACAGAGAATTGAGTGAGTTGGTTTATACATGTACATGGCTGCCATAGCGCAACAAAAAACAAGGCCTAAGGAAAACGAAGGGACACCACACAGGTGCTGAGTAAACTGAACTTTATTCATCACCATCATTTGCCTATTTTATATCCACTGCAAGATGAGGGCCTCTCCCTACGATCTCCAATTAGCCCTGTTTTGCGCCGACTGATTCCAATAAGCATCCGCGAATTTCCTAAGTTCATCACTCCACCTAGTCTTCTGACGTCCCCGACTGGGTTTCCCTTCTCTTGGTACCCATTCTGTAACCTTAATGGTCCAACGGTTATCTAACCTGTGCATTACATGACCTGCCCAGCTCCATTTTTTTCTGTTGATGTCAATTAGAATATTGCCCATACCCGTTTGCTGATCCGAACTGCTCTCTTTCTGTCTTTTAACGTTATGCCTAGCATTCTTCGTTCCATCGCTCTTTCCGCAGTCCTTAACTTCTTCTCAAGCTTCTTTGTTAGTCTCCAAGTCTCTGCCCCATATGTCAGCACTGGTAAAACACACTGATTGTGCACCTTCCTTTTCAGTGATAATGGTAAGCTTTCAGTCAGGAGCTTACAATGTCTGCCGTATGCAGTCCAACCCATTTGTATGCATCTATGAAATTCCTTCTCACAATCAGGGTTACCTGTGATTAATTGACCTAGGTGAATGTACTCCTTCACAGACTCCAGAGGCTGACTAGCGATCCTGAATTCTTCTCTTGCCCAGCTATTCATCATTATCTTTGTCTTCTGCATATTAATCTTCACCTCTACTCTTACCCTCTCTCTGTTAAGGTCTTTTATCATTTGTTGCAACTCGTCTGCAGTGTTGCTGAATAGAACAGTGTCGTTGGCAAATCGAAGGTTGCTGAGATATTCATCGTTTATCCTTGCTCCCAAGTCTACCCAGTTTAATAGCTTGAATACTTCCAAGGACGCAGTGCATAGCATTGGAGAGATTGTGTCTCCTTGTCTGACCCCTTCCTTTATAGGTATCTTCCTACTTGTGTAGAATTAAGGTGGCTGTGGAATCTCTGTAGATGTTTTCCAGGGTATTTACGTAAGCAGTCTGTACTCCTTGACTACGCAATGCCTCTATGACTGCTGCTATCTCTACTGAATCAAATGCTTTTTGGTAATCTATGAAAGCCATAAAGACAAGCTTATTGTACTCTGCAGATTTCTCGATAACCTGATTAATGACATGGATGTGATCCATTGTAGAGTAGTTCTTCCTGAAGCCAGCCTGTTCCTTTGGTTGATTAATGTCCAGTGTTGCCCTTATTCTATTGGAGATTATTTTGGTAAATATTCTATATAATACTGGGAGTAAGCTAATGGGCCTATAATTTTTCAGTTCTTTAATGTCTCCCTCTTTTGTGGATTAGTATAATGTTTGCATTCTTCCAGTTTTCTGGGACCCTTGCAGTCGATAGACACTTTGTATAAACAGCCGCCAGTTTTCCAAGCACTATGTCTCCTCCATCTTTGATTAAATCTACTGTTATTCCATCTTCTCCTGCCGATTTTTGCCGTTTCATGTCTTGCAAGGCCCTTCTGACCTCATCGCTAGTTATAGGAGTCTCTGCAACCTGTTCATTACGGCTTTGAATGGAGGGATCGTGGCTCCTGTGGGTACTGTACAGGTCAGTATAGAATTCCACTGCTTTTACTATACCTTCGAGATTGCTGTTGATATCACCCTGCTTATCTTTCAGTGCATACATCTTGGTTTGTCCTATGCCAAGTTTCCTTCTCGCTGATTTCAGGCTGCGTCCATTTTTTACGGCTTCTTCAGTCTTTCTCACATTATAGCTTCGAATATCACTTATTTTCGCCTTGTTTATCAGTTTTGACAGTTCCGCATTTTCTATCTTATCTCCTGAGTTAGACACTTTCATTATTTGTCGTATCTTTATCAGATCCTTGTTACTCGGGAGAGCTTGCCTACTGGTTGCTTTGGTGCCTTGCCTCCCACTTCACTTGCTGCCTCTGAAACCAGTCTAGTGACGGTTTCGTTCATTACCTCTCTATCATCATCTCTCTATTCGAATGCTGCATATTTGTTGGCGAGTACCAGCCTGAATTTGTCTGCCTTTACCCTTACTGCATCTAGGTTGACCTGTTTCTTCTTGACCAATTTTACTCTTTCTCTCCTCAAACTGAGGTGAATCCTAGTCCTCACTAGCCTATGATCACTGCACTTTACCCTACCTATCACTTCTACATCCTGCACTACGCTAGGATCGGCAGAAAGTATGAAATGAATTTCATTTCTTGTCTCACCGTTAGGGCTTTTCCAGGAACTTTATTGCAGAAAAACAAACGACACATAATGAACAAGCATCACATAGTCTCAACATGTACTGTGCTCACACAAAGAATCACTTTCAGAAAAATGACCAAGTAAAATGCAAAGCTTCAAAGACGCCATGCATATATAGATGGAGAAAAAAAAAAAACATGGTAAAGCAGAGAACAACAATTGAGAAAAAAGAAGAGATAGCAGTAAAGCCAAAAATAATTTTTTAAATAAAAATAAATTTTTAAAATTCCACATTGCTAGGTACTAGACAGATATGTGACTAGAGTAAAGTGGAAAGGTGGGCGAGTTAGTATGCATTCGTAATGGTAACTGTGCAAATAAAACGACAAACGGTGAAAGGATACCGGACGAGCGCTGACTCACAACTAAGTTTAGTGAAACACACACCAAGGAATATAAGCGACACAGGCGATCACATGGCAAAACGAGGAAAGCACAACCAGGACACGTGGATACAGGGCATCTGTTACCGTATCGAGCTATCCAAGTATATTAATTCCGGCTGAGAAAGTGCAATTGAAGGCTGGCTAATACACCACGTGCCCTTCCGCCCTATGTGGGCTGCCTCCACGACTAATCTAGTGGATACGTCTGTATGCTTCATCAAAATTGTCTCCTTGAGCAGAGGCTTACACTTGCATTGTTGGCAATGCGCACACAGATGCGCATCTGTAAGCCTCTGCTCCACCACTGGAATATATATATATATATATATATGTATATATATATATATATATATATATATATATATATATATATATATATATATATATATATATATATATATATACACGCGCGGGCACGCAGTGGCTGCAGTGGGAGTATCACTGTGGTTCCTTGTGGCTACAGTGTACTAGAATTCTAGCACACTGTGTGCTGTAGTGTGTGTGCTGTAGTACTGCTGGAGTACTGTGTAGTACTGCTGGCAGTGGCGTAGCTAGGTCGTCTAGCACCCGGGGCCCTTTGCTCTTCTGTCACCCCCCCCCCCCCTCCGGGTGTAGTCGAGAAAGGCGAGGATATCGCCAATTTTCGGGTGTCTTCAGACGTATATGACACCCCCCCCCCCTCCCTACTGGCCCCGTGCACCCGGGGCCCACGGCCCCCCGGCCCCCCCTGTTGCTACGCCACTGACTGCTGGAGTACTGTGTAATATCTGCGAGTTCGAATAACGTCGTTACGAAGCTACAGAAGCTTCAAACGAACTGTACAGCATCCACGAAACAGCACCACATTTCGCTTGATTTGGACTGCCGGTTTCGAAGAGTCGTGATAACACTGCGCCGACTGCATATGGTGCTGACACGGATAATGCATATTGCAGGGTGTCATATGTAGCGCTTTTTAGTTGTGTTTATTCTTTCTGGTAAAGCTGGATGCCTTTTTGGCTTTGGACACCACGTCGAGACACTGCTCACGAGCTCGAAAACGCAGAAGCGATGCGCGCCGGCATTGACGATCGATGTAGGGTGCATAGACATTCCCAAATTACTTTGCAAAATAAGGGTGCTTTTTGTCAATGAACAAAGTGCATTCACACATTCTGCGTCTCTTTCAGCATGCAGAAGCCTAGTAAATCAGGCAAGGTAATGTAACGCGAAAGCCTGGACGTCTAACATGTTTCTAACAGAAAGGCCTGTTGTTGGCTGAAGGCAATGTTAGCAAATGTGCAGAGTTCTGACTGGTGTGGTAAAAGTCTGTTGCCAGATTTGCGGGTCAATGTTGCCAGACTGCCTGTCACATTTGATGGGAAAAACACCGTCAAATGTAGCGAATGCAACGACGCAGTTTGCAAAGTGCACAGAGTTATAGACCAAGAGTGTATACTCTCCCAGCTCCCGATAGTACCGTAAGGTTGCTGCCTAACCCGCGTGCTTTCGATCGAATCGCTTGCTGGTTGCGGGCTCTGGTCTCCGACGGTACGAAGCGCTTTCGTTGCGCACGCTGTGCCTGGTCTGTACGGGATGAGGCTTTCGCTGGATCTGAAACTGAGATGCGTTGCGTAACACTCGGGGCGCGATCGCTGTAACGGTAGAAAATGGTCGCATTGCCTTGCTTTGCATAGGCAGTCTCCTGGGGCTTATGCTGCTTGTGATACAGACTTCTATAAGACAGATGCATTGCATAACACTCGGGGCGCTTTCTATCGCTACGCGCGATTGCTGCAACGTAGAAAACGGTTGCATTGCCTTGCTAAATTTGCATAATAACAGACAAGAAGAAGAAGCGTATGTATTGTGCAGGTAAAAGTTACTTGCAGGTAGGGATAGATCCGCGCCGGCCCGCAACGCACCGCGCGTGTAGTGAGAAAAAAAAAAAAAATCCCCGGGTGTTTTGCGTCGCGTTTCAGAAAAATTCGCTACGCAGAGAAAGGCACAGCAAGCACTTTGCCCCGTTGCAGCGATCGCGCGTAGCGATAGAAAGCGCCCCAAGTGTTAGGCAACGCGTCTCAGTTTCAGAAAAGTCTGTACATTGCGAGCAGCATAATTCGCAGGAGATTCCCTATGCAAAGCAAGGCAATGCAACCGTTTTCTACCGTTGCAGCGATCGCGCGTAGCGATAGAAGGCGCCCCAAGTGTTAGGCAACGCGTCTCAGTTTCACAAAAGTCTGTATTGCGAGCAGCACAATTCGCAGGAGATTCCCTATGCAAAGCAAGGCAATGCAACCGTTTGCTACCGTTGCAGCGATCGCGCGCAGAGATAGAAAGCGCCCCGAGTATGCAACGCGTCTCACTTCCAGATCCAGCGAAAGCCTCATCCCGTGCTGACCAGCCGCAGTGTGCGCAGCGAAAGAAAGCGCTTCGTACCGTCGGAGAACAGGGCCCACAACCGGCAAGCGATTCGAAAGCGCACGGGTTATGCAGCAAGCTTACGGGACCGCTGGGAGAGCGCTCCCGAGCTGATAACTCTGTGCGCTTCGCAAACGGCGTCGTTGCATTCGCTATATTTACGAGTATATTTGACGGTGTTTTTCCCCGTAGAATTCGGCAGGCAGTATGGCTAGAGTGTACTAGAATGTTTTGAGTGGCGCGACCGGCCGCCGCGGAGAGGGCCGGTGAGCGTGGAAGTTGGCGGTGGCGCTGCAGTCAACCGCACTTGAATGCGTCTTCGCGGCCAGCCTGCCGTCTGCTGCAGCGTACGGAAGTCGCTTCGTAATGCCCGCGTGATGTTCAGATTAATGCATCGTTCCTCTTTAGAAAAATGAATTATGCAAATTCTCTGTGACCTCACTCACCCCATAATGAACTCCAAAACAATGCGTAGCTGTAGGTGAAATGCCTGGAAATTTACACAGGAGCTCCCTCCCCGTGTACATCCGCGATCTTGTTTAGTTTGCACGACGCTGCGACACGGAATTACGTAACAGCCTTGCGGCATGCAGTGACTGCAATGTTGTTGCCTTAATGCCATCGCACACACCAACGATGGGGAATGGGGCAGGGTTCGGCGAGGAGCGTGCCTCGGTCACATGTAACGCTTTCGTTGTCTTTTAGCGCACGCAGTTCTTTAGAAGGGCGAGCTAGTGGACTTACTTGCAGCATCAGTGTAAGTAGAGCCTTTGTAAAAATTTCGAGCCGACGGGGTTCGCTTCCGAGCCGCACCACGTAGCTCGTAATGCATTTCCAGCGTTCCATATCTCCTGGAGGTAAGATTTTTGGTCCCGCTACCTCCAATGGGCTGAACGCCCAAAATTGCTACAGGAGCCCCACTACACGGCCTTGAAGCAAACCCCGTGACCTCTGAGCTCTTGTCAAAGGCTGTACCTAGTAAAAGTGCAGTTCTAGTTCATGTATCTAATACCAACTTTCCGCGAACTTGAGAGAAGCGCCAATAGGTCAGGCAAACTTTGTGCACGACAGCCCAGTCTTCAGGCAGCAATAGCCGCCCCCCCCCCCCCCCCGCTTAAAAAAATATACATGAATATGCATGACACAACTAATTTTATTCACATATACTGTGCCCCACTCAGTCCTCAACAAAATATTGCATCTCAATTTTCTACACACGGCTCAACTTTAAATGCTGCTGTGCTTTCCTTCGGGCGAAGTCACGAGACTTGTTGAGGCCTTTGACCAAAAAATGCATTCTGGTCACAAGATAAAACCCAGTCAAACTTGAGGTGAGCTCCTTGAAGTGCTGATCGCATCCAATACGGTCCATGCCTGTCTTGTTCAGAAGAGCAAGCACATCCATGATGCTGTCATGATGCAGTTCTCCAGAGCTAAAACATCCTGTGAAAACGTCCTCAAGCTGACTGATAAACTTGAAGAGGCTCAATGCGGGGTAGAGCAAGCCATCAAAATCGTATGCTTTTGTAAATGTGGCAGCATTCAAATTTTTGCCATCGCGAGCTGGTAACAGAAGCTGATCCATGCACACACGACATTTTGTTTTCAAGATACACTTTCTTGCAACATACCCTGCAATATAGTACGTAAGCCTTGAGTCACTCCTCTGATTGTTATAAGAATGTTCAGTCATAGCTTCTTTATTGTTAAGAGCTCTTTCAGCTTCATCAAGATTACCCATGTTGATCAGCATATCAATAAGTTTCTGCTGCTTGTGAGAACCTGCCGCTTGGTCCTTGACTGATAGAAGCGAGCTAACCATAACCTCAAGCACATTTGACCCAGTGACGCTCTTTGCCAGGTTGTAATAATTGAGGCAGTTGATGGTTATTAGGAATTGCTGTGGGCTTGGGTGGGCATTACAGCCTGACGACTGCCTTACTATACCGAATGTGCTCTCGAGCTTGTCTTGGCTCAGGCGTGATGTCATCACATATGAAAAGCCAAGCTCTGAATTTGCATACTTCAACAGCTCCAAGGTACTTGTAAGAGTGACTCTCAGTCCTTCAGCTGTTGATTCACTCAGGAACTTCCCCTTCTTTGCATGAGCTTCCCACTTATTCAAGAAGTCCAGGAAATTAACAAGCTCCTGCACTGCAGGTGAGTCAGGCTTCAAAGCTTCAGATTGGAAACGTGACGTCATTGTGGTGATCAGGGACTCCATCCTCCTGTAGAAAAGTAAACATAATTGGTTTTAAGGTTGCTGAATTGACGGTATCAATCATGAAAAGGGTGTGACATTGCAGATAAAGAAAATGCCAAGAACATCTAAGTACTGCAAAAAGAAATGAAAATACTATATTGAATTATAGCCACAGTAGCTGCAATTCGAAGAAAAACGTGAAATGCGAAATAGCCCATGTGCTGTACAACATGAGTGCCCTTTAAACATCCCTAAGTGGGTATCTCATATAACCCATGTCGCTTTTGGATGTTGGGATTTATAGGCCTTTTACAAAGGTACAGGATAAGAATGCAAAAGCAAGTGTAAGATGATAATAATTTCGAATATCAAAAGGAGGGCTGAATTAACAATACACACCGGAAGAACATCTGTGTTGCTGCAATGTGTCCACAACGTTTTTCAAGCTGGGGCTTGTAGAGATGCAGGCCTCTTAGAGTGTCCGAGCTGAACAGCTGAAAAGCATAGGACACTCTCATCTTCTCGAAGTTGTTAGGCTCAAGATGCACTTTTGTCAGTCGGGGCATTGCCTTTAGTGTTATGTTGTTTGCATCTAGATTGAGGGCTTCCTTAAGTGGATCCAGGGATACCTATATGAAAAAATAAAAATGAAGACGAACAGGAATGAGCTATTACATCTCGTGTTGTGATGCAAATGCAAAATAAATGTTCACGTTCATATGAACCACAAGTGCCCAACACAATTTATAGCCATATTATAGACAGTCATGTCTGCGCCAGGACGCAAAACATGGTGCACCAAAGCTATAGCCATGCCTACTATTGTTTATTACGAGAATAGAACTTACTGTTCCGTCTGGTGTGTCGAAGGTTGTTTGCAGAAGCCGATTGCGAAGGTTCTTCACCAGATCCGACAGGAAATGTAGGAAACGTTTGTTGTCCAATGGGTGGACCCTCTTTGCTACTATTTCCTTTGCTGTTGCCTTCACACCCATCACTCGCCACATCTTCCGATTCCATGGCGCAGCATCACATGTTACATAATCAACAAACAGACCTGCTTGCTCAGCGAGAACTGTGGCGTCAAGGATAATCTTTGCAAGAAGATCTCCTTTGATGTTGGTATGGGTTGCAAATGTGCCCAAGATCTGAGTCCACTTTCCAACTAAAGGAACGAACATAACGACAAGCCCATGATTTGACAGCAAGTGCACCTGCTCTTTCGGTGTGTAGGGGCCCAAATCCACGAAGCCAGCAACTTTGCCAGCACTGTCAACGGAGAGGTGCTCGGATAGAGACATCTCGTCTACAATCAGCCCGCCGTGGCACTTGAAAGGGTCCATTAAAGAGGTTTTCTTCTTCAGTGCTTCCAGCATGTTCTGATTGAACCCAAAACTGCCCATATGACAAGTACTTTCTTATGGTACATCTGCTTGGAAGCACTAGGACCTTTTGTCTGCGGATGTATTCATAAAGCCTAGGGCTTCGCATCTTCAGCAGAATGCATTCAAGCATCCACTCTTTGTCGTATGGCATGCCTCGGGTGCTTTTTCTTTTTGCAGCTTGAAAGCACTGCTTTACGGCTAGCTGTTGCTTAGCGGTCAAAGATTGAATTCTGTCCTGCAGAATGCTCTCGGCGGTGGCTGCAGCAGCTTTCTTCATGCTGGCGATAATACAACTTAGTGTTTTAACTTTTGATGCAAGTCTGTTAGCTTTTTTGTTCGAAGCTCGGAGTTTGCACAAATTGCTGCGAGTAGTTTTCCTCACTCGGCATTTCAGGCGTGACTTTCTCGTCTGTAGGGTCTTGCGCAGGTACTTGCAGTGTATGCAAGGCAACCCTGTAAAAAAATAGAAAAAGAATTGGATCCTTCAAATGCCTTACAAAATGTGATACAGCAGTCTTTAATATTTCTTGTCACATGATTAAACTTACTGAAGCAGGTATGATCATATAAAAAACTTATTTGGAGTTTTACTTAAATGTATCTCCATGGAGTGCTCTGCATTTCGTGAAATAATGAACATTTCAATCTTACCTGCATCTGGTGATCTCCCTGAGCAGTTCACACTGAAGAGGGCTCCTCTTCTTGCCTGGATTTGTGCATGAATAGCTTTTGTGAGCTCACACGAAGCCACAAACGACGCTTCTGCCGCTCCGCAGCACACAGGAATTTTTGCAGCTCTTTGCAAGAGCTCTGTTGCTTCTTGCACGGTCATCAAACGACACTTATTTACGAGCTTTCCTGACACAAACACTTTACACTCGACGCTGTCCTGGCTTGAACAATCAAAAAACACGGCTCTATCAATTGCGAGCTCGTTTGAGCGGGAGTCCAGTGTGCAGGCCACGTATGACACTCCAGGAAAATTTTGAAATTCATGCGGTGCCCAGGCTTCGAAGGAAGCGCAAGCTTGCGAATATCAGCTAGGCCAACGCAGTCAGCACTAGCATCGTTTCCTTCGTGTCCCACTGCACCACGATCAACGTCGTCTGATCGAGTGGGAGATAAAGCATCCGTGCGACGACGCTTTATATTCTTTTCAGGAGTCACTATTTGTTGTCGTTTCCTCTCTGGCCTCGGTGCCGGGGTTTTCACGCTCAGGTAGCTGGGCAAGTTCGGCAAGATTGTCGGCACCGCATCGGGGGAAAGAGTAGGTGATCCTCTAGGAATTCGCACTTCAGCACCATTCACAATGTGCACATAGTCTCTTACAATGAAACGCGACTCAAAATGCAGCTCGCACACTGCACAGTCGACGTCCAGTGGTTTGTCAGACCTGTGTAAATTCCGTTGCCAAACCAGTCGCCGTTCTTCGTCAGCTGGAGCTTTGAAAAGGGACAGCTTGGGGTTATGTCCTGTTCGAGCATATCCCGTCTTGCACCCAGGCGCGTAACAGTGATTTAGCCGTCGCTTGGGAGGCATCACAGATGAACAGCAGGCCAGCAGAGATTTCTCGATAGGAAGAACTGCCAAAACCAAGCACAACAGCCATTCCCAGCAAGCAAGGCTCTTCAAGTGCGGTCGACGACAGCGCCGCCGCAACTTTCTACGCAAGCGGGGGCCCCGGTTAACAATAGAACCGGTCTCCGCTCCTTCCACTCAAAACATTCTAGTACACTCTAGTATGGCAACATTGGCCAGCAACTCTGGCAACAGACTTCTACCCGGCCTAGGAAACTGGCCGCTCCGGTGGCAATTGGCGGCGAGGAGTTACGGAGTCGCCATCTATCGGAAGCGCCTCGCTGGCGTAGTATGAGGGATCACGCGGCGCGCTCCTCATAGGTTTTGCTGTCAGCGCTCACTGAAAACACCACGCGCGAGCTCTCTCGGACATTTCTGTAAGTACTTTCGAAACGAGAGACGTTTTTTACTGTCTAAATAATATTCTTGGGCAAACTGAAAGCACACAATCGTTTACAGACGCTATCTTACCGGATACGTACAGTGAACGCCACTGCGCGCGGTCGCCGCGATGAAGTCTCCCGAACCGGCTTCTTGCGTGAAAGGTAGGTAAACGCTGAGAGCAAACTACGAGAAATATGTTCTTATAGTGTTTGTATAACTAAATGGAGCGTAATAGAACGAAGCCTCAATGCAGCGATCGCGCAGAGACGCAGCGACCGACTGCGCGTCTGCATGCTTGTCCGCGCACCGTTTCGCTTTCACTGCACGCGCGTTTTCGCACCGTGCCATGAGCTTAAGGCCGGAGAATATGAGCATTTGACAGTATACAAGCAACCATTGTTGCGTGGGCGCTATCAGAGCTGTTCCAAAATAATTTCATTGTAGAGACTTCGACACCTACAGGGACTGTGATGTGCCGTCGCAACGATTCAATCTTTTTTTTTCTTCTAAATTCTTTGATCTTTCAATATTATTTGTCGAGTTGCGTCGCACTGTATGTTTATCGGTGTTCGCAGCGGGCAATTTCCCGCTGCTCCTTTTTTTTTTGTAATCTAGTGCATTAATTCATAACACCAACATGTGCTTCTTAATTACCGCTGCCTTTCCACTCCACTGAACTTGCCAGTATCTATAGCATCGACAAGTTCATAAACCAAACCGTCATGACATTAGTCGGGCAGCGGACTCGGGCGAGCGTCTCAGTGCGCGTTTTCAGAACATCGCAGACCGGGCGCCGTAGCAGAAATCTTCTTCGCGTCTGTGCTTGCTGCATATCCGAGTTGTAGCCGATGACTGTTTGCCGGTTTTATGTTTCGCGAGCCAAGCTTCGCGCAGCTTGTCCTGCGGCTACGTGTGAATAAGGCTGACACCGGCCTCCGTTACGTGCGTCCGGCCCTGCGGCACCGAGCAATAGCCTACCATGTTGCGCGCCTTCAAAGGCAGCCATTACCTACTGTAGTGCTTTCAAGCGTTGTAAAGGAGACACTCGAAGCGGGAAAATTTCGCCACTAAATGAGGACCGCAGCGTACGAGGTAATTTAAACTCGTTTTCATCTCGCTTCGGCGCTCCCGAAGCAGCCGACGCGGCCGCTATGTCCACGTGATCCCTCCTAGCACGTCACGCCGACGGTGGCGCCAGCTTTTCCAGTGGTGGAGCTCGAGGCAGCCTAGGTGGCAAAGGCGATTGGCGCCATCTATGTGGAGGGCGAGAAAGCAAATCCGCTTCCCTTATACCATAGAGTTTCCTATAAAATTACTAGAGGGAACTCTGGCGCTGCAGTCATTGTCCTACCATGGGAATGATGGGAAGTACATGGATTTGTCTGATCTTCGTGCTTGTGGATTCAGACAAGCTTTATATATTACGCTATATAAATATTATTGTCGGATATTTCAGCGAAATCTATATTTCTCGAAGTGCAGAAGACGCCGGGAACGCGTACAATTGCTATTAATTTCAACGATTGAGCTTGTCCAGGTGGCCAAATCGAAACGCGCCAAGCGTCTCAAGGCACTGGCATGCCCGCGATAAATTCATAAGGGCGTTTCATTCGCTTGTCGATACATGCGTCCTTGGCTTAATGGTTTCAATATCAAGCTTCTGTGCTAGAGTCCCTGTGTTCGCATCCTGCCGTCGGGCAATTTTAATGATGTTTATTTAATTATTTATTGCGCAATATACTGTTGAAAATGACGAGTTTACAAAGTCACAAAGCCGTTTGAAGCCAAAAGGACGAAGTTTAGGCAAATCCATGTACTTCCCATAATTCCCATGCTGGGACAACCGCTCCCATTGCAGCTCCGTATACTAGCGCCAGAGTTCCCTGTAGTCATTTTTGTAGGAAACTCTATGCCTTGTACGACCTTCCTGATCGGCGCGCGCCCGCGCTCGCCGATCCAGGAAGCCGTGCCCTATCGCCTCTCCTCCCAACTCCTCTCCCCTTGCCCTCTCTTGCAACTGCCTCATCTTCGACACCTGAACATCGCCCCCCTAGGGCTGTATCTTCGACTGCCTCCGCGCGCGCCCAGCGGCCTGGCGCAAGCTTAGCCCGCTGCATGACGTTTCTAGTTTCGTTCATCATCATCAGCCTGGTTACGCCCACTGCAGGGCAAAGGCCTCTCCCATACTTCTCCAACAACCCCGGTCATGTACTAATTGTGGCTATGTCGTCCTTGCAAACTTCTTAATCTCATCCGCCCACCTAATTTTCTGCCGCCCCCTGCTACGCTTCCCTTTTCTTCGAATCCATTCCGTAACCCTTAATGGCCATCGGTTATCTTCCCTCCTCATTACCTGTCCTCCCCATGCCCATTTCTTTTTCTTGATTTCAACTAAGATGTCATTGACTCGCGTTTCTTCCCTCACCCAATCTGCTCTTTTCTTATCCCTTAACGTTACACCCATCATTCTTCTTTCCATAGCTCGTTGCGTCGTCCTCAATTTAAGTAGAACCCTTTTCGTAAGCCTCCAGGTTTCTGCCGCGTAGGTGAGTACTGGTAAGACACAGCTATTATACACTTTTCTCTTGAGGGATAATGGCAACCTGCTGTTCATGATCTGAGAATGCCTGCCAAACGCACCCCAGCCCATTCTTATTCTTCTGATTATTTCCGTCTCATGATTCCGATCCGCCGTAACTGCCTGCCCTAAGTAGATGTATTTCCCTTACCACATCCAGTGCCTCGCTACCTATCGTAAACTGCTGTTCTCTTCCGAGACTGTTGAACATTACTTTAGTTTTCTGCTGATTAATTTTTACACCCACTCTTCTTCTTTGCTTCTCCAGGTCAGTGAACATGCATTGCAATTGGTCCCCTGAGAGAGAGAGAGAAAACTTATTTTTGCGCCAGCGTCCGGCGCTCAACCCTGGTCGGTCAGCTACCAGTCCTCACCCAACATGTCTCTGACGTGCTGGATAAGCACCGGCAGGAGAATGTTAGTTGCATGGGGTGGTGGAGTGAGCCAGTCCGTCCATGACCGTGGCTTGATGTTAGTGGGAATGTTAGAGAGGGCTGACTGCAGTTTGGGTTGAGTGTGAGGGCAATGCCATAGACAATGCTCTAGGGACGGATATTCCATGCAGTTCGGGCATTTCGGTGGCCCAGGTAGGCCTTGAATATAGTGACGGAAAAGAGGAGTCACTATCGAGTTTGTTTGAAGTCTCCGGAGAATAACGCTGTCTTCTCGCGAGAGGTTAGCAGGGGGAGTAATAAAGGCGACGGCATTGGCGCGAAGTTGTTTTAAAAGTGATGTGCGCTCCTTGTGCAAAGTCTTTCTGTGTTCCCTTGGGTTAAATTCGGATGGCCATAGGCATGGGGGACCCGGAAAACTAACTACGCGGGTGAGCTCATGAGCTCGGGAGTTCCCCCCCATGCCTTGGTGCCCAGGTATCCATTGCAAGGTAACACAGAGCGAAGGGTGTGAATCCAAGTGACATTGAAGTAGGCTGTGTATATGCTCAGGTAGCAAGTTGTCGCGAAACATGCGGCATGCATCTTGGCTATCGGTGCGAATTAAGATGCGTTGGGTAGGATGATGAGGCCGGGTGACTGCTTCGAGAATAGCAAGAGCCTCTGCGTCGGATGGGTCGGGGACTCCTATGTGTGCGTTAACATGCTCGTAGTCAGGGCCGACTACTGCAGTTAGACATCTACCCTCCGAGTGACTAGCGTCCGTATAATAATACGTAGTGTCTGGTAGTGGGTTTTCTCTATTTATTCGTTTGACTAACTGGGAGCGGCGAGCTTCGTGTTTGTGCGGCTGCATATGTTGTGGTATGGGTAGGACCGTGAATCTGGGTAGTGAGTCCCATGGTGGTGAATACAACGGTGGAAAAGGCGGTAGGGCACCTGTCTGGTATCCTTGATGTTCGAGCAGTTTGCGCCCTTGTGGGGACGTCTGAAGCCTTTGAATTTGCGCTTGTCTGCAAATTGTAATGCGTTCATCAAGTGTGTTGAAAAGCCCAGTGGCGGCCACAAGGTCGTTTGCGGCGAATCGGGGTGCTCCTAATGCTAATCTCGTATATTTGCGGAGCGCCGTTTCTAATTTGGAGTGCTGGGTCTTAGTGAGAGATTGATATGGAAGTTGGTAGAGCACACGGGAGTAGACAAGCGCTTCAATAATCCTTCGAAGTTCTTGCTCCTTTAGTCCTCTGTGTTTACGTGTTACTCTAGATAACATGTGGTATATCTGGTTTAGTTGTCGGATCGTTTTTTCCAACCATACTTCAGCTCTACCGTCATCTTGAAGGATGAAGCCCAGTATTTTGATGTTAGATCGGCGCGGTATTTCATTGTGTTCGATATGGAGACTGATGCTTTGGCGCTGCTCTTCGGCGCGGCGGCCTATTTGATTAGTTACTACTATGTACTCAGATTTTGTTGGAGAACACTTAAGCCCAATACCGTTAACGTATTCGTGAATGGTATCTAAGCCTGACTGGATGGTGTGCTCCTGTTCACCTAGGGACCCCTTGCAACACCATATAGTAATATCGTCTGCATAAATATTGTGTTCGAGTAGTGCGATGGAAGAGAGCCGGGCAGGCAGATCGAGCAAAGCAATTTTGAAGAGGGTGGGTGATAGGATTGAGCCTTGAGGGACTCCTATACTCAGAGGGTATGGCGCTGACAGCTCTCCATTGATTTGAATTTGTATAGAGCGACCGGTAAGAAAATCTTTAATATAATTGTAGAGGCGGGCGCCGGTTCGTAAGGTCAAGAGGTTCTTGAGGATAGCGGAGTGTTTCACGTGGTCGAACGCCTTGTGTATATCTACACCTGCGATTACTCTGGTTTGTACGAGACTGTGATTTTGATACACATCTTCCGAGATACGAAGCATGGTATCCTGAGTGCTAACATGTGATCTAAAGCCTGTCATTGTGTAAGGAAAAGCACTGCTGTTTTCTAAGTGCCAGTTGAGACGGTTAAGGGCCATGCGTTCCATCAGTTTGCTTACACACGACGTTAAAGATATAGGACGTAGGTTTGTGATACAGTTGGCCGGTTTGCCGGGTTTCGGGATTGGTATTATTATTGCCGTTTTCCATTCCTCTGGAAGGATTCCGGATTCCCAAATATTGTTGATGTATTCTAAAAGTTGTTCTAACTGAGAAGAGGGTAAGTTACGAAGTGTACTATAACTAATCCCATCTTTGCCAGGCGTTGTGTTGCGTTTCAGCGAAGATAGAGCCGTATGTAGCTCAGCTAAAGTAAACAGGCTGTTTATGCTTGTTGTACTCTCTTCGAGTGACTCAGTTGGGTAATCCGGAAGTTGTTCTGCATTTTGGTCTAAGGGATAGAACGTCTGACGAATTTCATCAGTGATTTCTTCGCGTGTCTGGCCAGAGCTCATCATTATCTTGTCCATGGTGTGTCGTGGTTTTCCTTGGCCCAAAAGTGATCTTAAGATATTCCACACTCTCGCAGTATGTAGGCGGCCGTTGAGCTTGTCACATGTTTCTAGCCAGTTCTCGGTGCAAAGTTTTTGCGCGTATTCTTGTGCTTCTACTGTAATTTGCTCAATAAGTTTGCGAAGGCTATGATTCTGTTTATGTTTCTTCCAATTCTGCACTATCCTGTGTCTTTTATCTCATAAGTTAAGCAGATGAGAGTCTATGTGTGGGTTTTCAGCAGTACGCGCAATCATTTTGGTGTATTTTTTCCTCGTCTCGCTAATATACTTCACCCATGAATGTAGGTCCGGCTGTTCGTCGGCCCTGTCTAGGTCTGATCGGAATCGGTGCCAGTCAGTAAGTTGTGTTCTAGAAGCTGCGTTAGCAAGGCGAGCCTTAGAGCGAGGAATGCTTAGAGTAACTTCAATGATGTAATGGTCACTTCCAAGACTTTCGTGAAGATTCGCCCAAGTTACATTCCCGATTCCGCGGTACCAGCTTAAGTCAGGGTTAGAGTCACGTTCGACACTGTTTCCTTGGCGCGTGGGCTCGGTTGTGTCATTAAGAAACGTATACTTGTTATCTTGCATTTTTCTTTCGAGGCGCTGCCCTGCTTTCGTTGTGCGCTGGTAGCCCCATGATATGTTATGTGTATTGAAATCCCCAGCTATAATGATGTCTTTGTCCTTATGTAGCTTTGTGTACGTGTCCAACCATTTCAGAGAAGGACAGTCGAGCCTTGGGACCCAGTATGCATTGATAATTAGAACGTCACGGCTGCCGAAGCGGCATTGGACAGTAACGTGCTCCTGAGTCGAATTGTTTATGGAATCAGTATCGATTTGTATAGCTGGAATATGTTTGGCCACGTATGTTACAGTGGTAATGGGAACGGTCACACCCTGTGGAGCTCTTTTGTCTCGTTTAGTAATACTTCCTTGGGTAAAGTGTTCATATCCCGGTAATGATATAAGTCCGCAAGCTTCTTGAATTAAAATGATATCTGGTTTCTGCGCTTCTCGGCAGATGAATTGTTGTAAGAGAGCCTTCTTCCTTCCAAGGCTCCTGCAATTCCATTGCCATAATACTAAAGGTCGATTAGGGCCTGCCATATTACAGATTTGCCGAGCCGGAGGGCTCATCGACGTTGGACTGCGTGGATGTCTGTGCACGCGCGAATATTTGCGCGTTGGCTACTAGCTGTTGAACGACGACATCAGTGCGTGCAATTTCTTGTTTTAGATATTGCATTTCAGCCTGTACTGTGCGAATCACTGCAACTTCATTCGCGAGGCTGTCTAGTTTAGTCGTTAAAACCTGGACCGCTCGTTCAAGGCGCTGCATGCTTGTTTGGTCCGGCATGTGCGATGGTGTTGTAGATGGTGTCATAGGGCGCTTAAGAGCTTGAGAGTACGAGTAATGAAGGACTGGAGTCCGTAAAATAGAACGGGTTGACTGTGAAGTGTTAGGTGAGGATTGTGAGGAATTAGTAGGTAGGTTTGGACGGACTGGCTCACCGTTATCAGAGGCTGGCTGGCTCTTGTCATTTCTGGGACGTTTCGGCTCCGGAGTGGTAGATCGCTTGGCGGCCTTAGACGGCGGGCTTCCATTTGGAGATTTTTTTGTGATGGTTTGGTTGGCACTGCGACTTCGGCTGCGGTTGCGGCTGCGGCTGCGACTGCGACTCCGGCTGCGACTCGTCTGGCCAAGCACGGAAAACCGGTTGGAAGTAGCGATGGGGGTGTCTTCCCAGTTGAAAAAAAACAATTGGACCCAATTGGAAAATTTCCACTTGTTTCCAATTGGTCCCATTTGTGTATTAGTACCCAATTGGGCCACTTGGAACAATTGGGCCAATTGGTTGTATACCATCTGGCTCAAATGGTGCAGTTGGCATAAAACCAATTGGTTGTATACCATTTGGCTCAAATGGTGCAGTTGGCATAAAACCAATTGGTTGTTGCCAATTGGGTCACATGGTGCAGTTGGCATAGAACCAATTGGGCCAATTGGCATGGAACCAAATGGTGCAAATGGAGCCGCTCGACGGGTCAAATGGTTTCGACTGTGCACCGCCTGCCTGCGCTGTGTGAATCTGGCAAACTAGCACAGCAATAAGGAACCACATTATTACGTGTTGCTCGGCTAGTTGGTTCATATATATTGCGATCTAATATGATGCAATACAATACGAACAGCACAGAAAGAGAATCTCTTCATTAATACTCTTCCCCATGCTTTTCTTGCTTCACATCATATCGCACAAGCAGCCACTACCTCCTTAAGATGATAACTACATGTGACAATGAGGCAACAAGTGAAAAGTAGGATTTAAAGCTTTATTACTAAGAAAAATGCAATGCGGGATACTGTTCATGGTCCTTTTCCGGTCTAGTCGCGCCACAACCTGCAGAAATCGATAAAAAAGAAAGACAGCATTGTGTACGGAATCCTGAAAAACCTGTTGCCCTCAAAAGCTGGCACGACAGGCAAGCTGATATTAGATAAAAAGGCACCTCAATTTTAATATTCAGCAATCCAACCAGGTTGAAGAGAGTCACAATTTGCGGTTTATGTAGCTAAGGTTCAAGCAGCAAATGCAGGAAAATTGTTCTAATCAGTATACCTTTTCGCTGTTCTGTCAATGTCAGCAATGTTCTCCCCCACGTAAGTGATTCATACGTTTCACCAGTGCTGTCACGACGCTCTCGGGAAAACCTTGCTTTTAAAGAAACGCTCATGCAATACACTTGAAGCATTTTTGTCGAAATTAGTTCAGTGCATCATGCATATTTGCTACATTACACAAAAGCGTATACATATATCTGTGCAATCATTTAACTCAAACGAGTGTGCGTGACCCGTGCACTCGTGTAGTGCAGTAATGTAAATTAATTACAAGAGCTTTGGAAACGCGGAAACTTACCTCCGATCTGCAAAATTCTGGCAAGGTAGTGGGCACACGTGCTGGCCGCGTTTGTCCACTTCACCATATAAAAACCCGCCGAAAAGTCGTCGTCAGGCTTGAAGTTCTTCATGTCTGTCACTGACACAATTGCCAAATGTTTGTCGATTTCGTGCCGCACGAAGCACGCAAGGCGATCAGGACAAAGCACAGAATGCAGTGCAGCACGCATGCACGACTGTCGGTTGCTGCCATGATTGCTGCACACACGAGCACATGTTGCTAATGTTGATGTCGATTATGCTGTCCCGTTCGGTCGCCAAGGAAAAATGACGCTGAGACAAAATTTAATTCCAAGGAAGAATTATTTCATAGATGTGAAATATAAAATTTAAACAATATTACTAAATTACAAATTGCATTATGCCTAAAAGTTGTTTGAGTCGTGTGTTTAAGAAACACATAAAAAGTGCAAGTTTTTTTTTTTTTACTGTTTAATTCATGACCAATACATCGCGACCACTTTTTTTTTACGGTTGTTCCCCATTTACTTGCCCTCCAAATGCCAAATAGTGTCTTCCAATCTCACGAATCCAATCTCGAATCTCACGTCCAAATCTCAAAAGAGAAATCTCAAAAGGAAAAGAGAAATATGCAAATTTTGTACACAAGAGACATTAACATTTTCTCACTTAAATTTTATCCAAATGGTTTTGATAACTCCAATTGGACCATGTGGCAATTCGGATTTACCCAAATGGTCCTGCTGGAGACTCCATCTGGCCCAATTGGAACGGAGGGTTTCCATATGAACCAATTGGCCGTTCTAACTGGTCCAAATGGTCCTGTTGGAGAAAACACTTGGTCCAATTGGAAATTGCCGTTTCCAGTTGGACCAATTGATATTTCCAAATGGTTTCAATTGTTTTTTTCGACTGGGTTGGGTCTTGTCACTTATAGTGACTCTTGTGTCCTGTTGACGGGGACGGTGTGTCCCCGGTGGCAATGCAGGGAAATCTGATGTGTACTGGAAGGGCTTCGTGTTGCGTATCCGCCGGTAACGGTGCTTGGATGCCCGCGAACGCGCCGCGCGGTCCGCTTCTTTTCTTGCTGGGCAGCCTTTCGAAGTCGGCGAATGTTCACCGCCGCAATTATGGCAGTAGGGGAAGCACTCATGGGGAGGTATGCTTTGCGCACTGGGAAATGTTCTACTGCATTGATGGCACATGCAATACGTCGAACGATTTGGGCATACGTCGGTGGCGTGACCGAGCGTGAAGCAGTGCGAGCACAGCGAACTTCTGTGTCGAAATGGGTAGAGGCGCTGGACAACGCGATTAATAAGGGCAAATCTGGGTAAACGTGGGCCTTCCACCGTCACCATCACTGTGTTGGACGTGCCTATTCGGCGGATTGTCAGGAGTTTCGCTTGTTCCACTTCCACAATACTCTGCAGCTCTCCGTCGGAGACCGAGGTGGGTATTCCGTGTATGACGCCGCGTGCGTTCATAGGATCAGCGGCCACGTAGGTGTTTGTCTCGTAAGCTGCATCGTTGATAGTGATGCTCTTGAGTTCCGCGAGCTTGTCGGCAGCAGATCGACGATAGGTGTCAACGGCCACCAGGTTTTGTGTGGTGCGGATTTTGAAGTACGTGTCGCTGCGTTCCACTGTGTTGAGTCCTGCCGCCGAGCGGATGACGTTGCCGAGGGTACCGACATCGATTGCAGCAAGGTTCAGGCATGCTGTGAATTTAACAATCACAGTGGTGGCTTGTTGCTGACGCGGCGTTGTCCCTACGGTGCGCCAGTGGCCGAGTGTCGAAGCGGACGCCGCTGCTTGCTCGATTTCCATGCTTCAGAAGCCCACGAACGCGCGTGGCGTCGGTGGTGACGAGGTGGCGTCCAGCCAAGGACTAGGCTTAGTGGCCGGCGGCCGGCTAAGCCGGCCAAGTTCTTCCATTAATTGCGGAGAAAGGTTGAAACGTTCGTCTCACCGAAAGGTGGGTACCTTGAGACGTCTTCCTAGCACAAGTTTGGAGTCCTATCGAAGAAGGTTCCGTTGATAGGGTGAAAACTTCGAGGAGCAGATGTGCATCCGTGCTGACTCGGCGAGCGCGTCTCGGCGTCCCCGGTCCCCTGAGTTACTAAGCAAGGCAATATCGTTAGCGAATCGAAAGTTACTAAGGTATTCTCCATATCATAAGAAGCCAACAAACACTGACACCAAGGACAACATAGGGGAAATTACTTGTGCTTATTAAATGAAATAAAGAAACGATAAAGTAATGAAAATTAAAGTGGATGAAAAAACAACTTGCCGCAGGTGGGAACCGAACCCACAACCTTCGCATTTCGCGTGCGATGCTCTACCAATTGAGCTACCGCGGCGTTGTTTTCCCATCCACTTTTCTTGGGTTTTTATGTGTGCTAGTAGAACCCTGGGAGTGTTAGCCAGCGCCACCGCTCACAGACCTTGGCGGCGGACGTGGAACGTTTTTTTTTGCCGCAGGCGTCACGCGAACGTCTGACCTTGGTGTCAGTGTTTGTTGGCTTCTTATGATATGACTAATAAAAATCGGGCCCCTCGGTTAACCCCCTTTCTTCTCGTTCATTACACAACGAGGGCCTCGACTCCGGCAACATTGATGCCTTCAGGTAGCATATGTGGGTTTATGGACCAGTTGCCTTCACCATAAAAGATCACGTTCGCGTGACGCCTGCGGCAAAAAAGACGTTTCACGTCCGCCGCCAAGGTCTGTGAGTGGTGGCGCTGGCTAACACTCCCAGGGTTCTACTAGGACACATAAAAACCCAAGAAAAGTGGACGGGAAAACGACGCCGCGGTAGCTCAATTGGTAGAGCATCGCACGCGAAATGCGAAGGTTGTGGGTTCGGTTCCCACCTGCGGAAAGTTGTTTTTTCATCCACTTTAATTTCCATTACTTTATCGTTTCTTTATTTCATTTAGTAAGCACAAGTAATTTCCCCTATGTTGTCCTTGGTGTCAGTGTTTGTTGGCTTCTTATGATATGACTAATAAAAATCGGGCCCCTCGGTTAACCCCCTTTCTTCTCGTTTAAGGTATTCTCCATTTATTTTATCCCCAATTCTTCCCAATCCAGGTCTCTGAATACCTCCTGTAAACACGCTGTGAATAGCATTGGAGAGATCGTATCTCCCTGCCTGACGCCTTTCTTTATTGGGATTTTGTTGCTTTCTTTATGGAGGACTACGGTGGCTGTGGAGCCGCTATATATATATTTCAGTATTTTTACATACGGCTCGTCTACACTCTGATTCTGCAATGCCTCCATGACTGCTGAGATTTCGACAGAATCAAACGCTTTCTCGTAATCAATGAAAGCTATATATAAGGGTTTGTTGTATTCCGCACATTTCTCTATCACCTGATTGATAGTGTGAATACGGTCTATTGTTGAGTAGCCTTTACGGAATCCGGCCTGTTCCTTTGCTTGACAGAAGTTTAATGTGTTCCTGATTCTATTTGCGATTATCTTAGTAAATTGTTTGTAGGCAACTGAAAGTAAGCTGATCGGTCTATAATTTTTCAAGTCTTTGGCGTCCCCTTTCTTATGGATTAGGATTATGTTAGCGAATTATGTTATGTTGGTGCAAGTACATGTCACCAAACGCAGGCGATCGAGGTGGCTTCGTGGGGAAGCGCGCCTCACTCACTGGCGCATTTTCCCGCTGGTTTTCTCTACAGCTTGCGAACAGCCTGCTTAGGCAATGTGCATGAACAGAAACGAGCTTCTCACCACATAAATCACTTAGCGTTTTTTTATAAGTGATGAGGGTAAAATTGTTATTTCTCGCGCTCGTTATTAGGCTGGGGCAATTTTATTTTACTGTCCCACCACTTGGTGTAGTGCATACCGACAATTAAAACGCCCTTGATCAGTTAAAAATTAGACTGGCCCCACCACAGCAATCTCGCTGGGGCCGGGCTTGGCTTTTGCAAATGGCCAGCCCGTTTGCGGACCACCGGCATGCTGTCGGCAGACGACACTGGGCCGGCCTCATGCCTTCTGGTTTAATTATCGTTGCCGCGTTCGTCCACACACACGGGCCGGCGACTTCCCCACGACGGCAACAGCATCGCTTGTCCGCGGCAATCGATCCTGCGCCGTATTCATATTTGGGTTTTACCCAATCAGCCTAGCCCCCACCCACCCACCCACGTACTAAATAAAGAAATCAATTCCTCCTACTCTCAAAATTTATCCGGTACCCACCTCTATGGCGTACCGCAGGGGCCATGTGCCGTTTCGGGACGTATACCGCACAATTAACAAATTATTATATGCTAGTTAGAATATGCATATGGCCTATTCCAAGGAAGTACTGAAATGAAATAGAAGCGAATAACGACTTCATTACCCGGCAAGACGTAAACTAAGCTAGAAAACAGACATGTAGATTATAAATTTTCCACTGCAATTATGTATTCAAAACGGACAGCATTCGCATGCAGCAAAACAGCATTCGCATGCGGCCTGCGTTGACTCCAAGCATTGACTCCAAAGAGAAAAAAAAGAAACAATCAAAAAACGTCGGCGCCACATGTTTTACTCCACCTAATCAATGGAATCAAATAACTGACCGACGATTCCTGTAAATGAGAATGCGACTTCTCGCGTCAGGTAGCCGTCAAAGAACCGGCACCGCTTCGGTGATTTTATCCAAACTGTGGCAACAAAAATGAATTTTTATATAGGATGTAGAAAGATGAAAAGGGGGAGTAAAATTGCCGCCAAATCAGTTGCTGTGCCGGGGAGAGCACTTTCCTACATCGCTTAAAGCGCTCCACGCGCCCCTACCAGCGACATTAAAGCGTCAATAAGAGAATCGCGAAGCAGCGGATGTCACTCCTTATAGTTGCTGTCGAAGTAATACTATTTCCCTCCTTAATAGTAAAATCGATGTCAGACATGATGATGCATGATTGAACAATCGCTCTCTAACTTTCTGTGAAATTTATTGCGGGTTTCGGTCGTTTTCTTAAGTCAATTAAGCAAATTCGTTGTAGGATCAAGACATGCGCATCACGGCGCGCTAGGCTCATCACGTGATGACTCCAACGAAGAAGAGCGCGCCTAATAGGTTTCTCGGTATGCACTGCACCAAGTGCTGTGAGAGTAAAATAAACTTGCCCCAGCCTAATAACGAGCGCGAGAAATGGCTATTTTACCCTCATCACTTATAAAAAAACGCTAAGTGATTTATGTGGTGAGAAGCTCGTTTCTGTTCATGCACATTGCCTAAGCAGGCTGTTCGCAAGCTGTAGAGAAAACCAGCCGGAAAATGCGCCAGTGAGTGAGGCGCGCTTCCCCACGAAGCCACCTCGATCGCCTGCGTTGAGAAGCGGCGAGAATCGGCGACACTAGGCGCATGCGCACTAACCGCGGAAGGTGGAGCCAGCCCCGCGTCGTCTGCTACGGCGCTCTTCTGGCGCTTGGCTTGCTGAGGCAGAAACTCTGGAACGTGACGGGAGAACTAAACATAAAAACCTGATTTTCCTCGCAGCTACATAATGGGCGTGCGTTTCTGCAATATATTTTTTAATTTCCTATTCTAGTGGGGCACTTTTTACGCGATGCAATAGTGCTGAAGGAGAAACATCTCTAGTGCTCGTCCGCTTTCTGTTCTGAACCCACGCAAACCACCTCCTCTAGCTGCGGCTTGACTATTAGTGCATTTGGTGCGTCGCCCAACATTAATGGCTAACATGGTTGCGGTATTCATACTCCAGAAGGACAAACGGTGCAGCTGTAGTCAACGAGACAGGTTAATGATGCAGATTTACCCAAATTTGATGCAACAAATGTTTCCGGTTCATTCTGCTGTTAGCAATGGTTGCACAAATTTTAATAATAATAATATATGGGGTTTTACGTGCCAAAACCACTTTCTGATTATGAGGCACGCCGTAGTGGGGGACTCCGGAAATTTTGACCACCTGGGGTTCTTTAACGTGCACCTAAATCTAAGTAGCACAAATTTTCGAAATTGGGAATGGCTCGTAATGCAAGGTCTGAGTCCACGATCGGCGGCACAAGGCACACGGGCATTAAGCGTGGAAGGAGCAGCCGGCCGGGTGTGGTGTGCAACAGCGCGGCGCAGCCCCGCCGCCAGACGCCAAGGATGCCGTTCTTCGAACTACTTTCGCGTCAAAGGCTAAAATAAAGGCAGAACATACAAACTGAGCTGGAGATAACCAGAAAGCCGTTGATTTCGAAAGTAGCCTGGTAGCAAAAGGGGTGATGCGGCATTTCGTGTTTCCCAGGGAGCGGGCGGCGGTGATAAGACGCTGTTGGGTTCCCAACGGCTTCAGTTCTCTGGCAGCAGTCAGTTCTAGATGGCTAGAGCACCAGAGAGCGAGAGATGGAATATCGTGCGGCTATGCCTGCGAGGATACTCGCAACGTGTGATTTCACAGTTGTCACAAAGGCCACTCAAAACTGTGAAGCGGATCATTCAAGCTTATAAGAAGGAAAACCGAATCAAGGATGCACCTCGCAAGCCGCGGTCTCGAGCAACAAGTCACGAAGAAGACCTTCATATCGTCGCTGTCGCAGCCGCGAATCCACGTTCATCCGTCCAAGAAATACAAAAAGCGGTTGGTCTTCACGCTTACAAAACAACGATCAAGCGGCGCCTTCGTGACGCAGGCCTGAGAAGCAGATGTGCAGTTCAAAAACCATTGCTGCGTGTGTGCAACAAAACGAAGCGCTTGGCGTTTGCCCAACAGCACGAGTCCTGGACTGCTCACGATTGGAAAAAAGTTGTTTTTACAGATGAGTGCAGTTTCACAACCAAATGGGACCAAAAGGCTCGTGTTTGGCGACCCACAAACACCCGGTGAGTTTTCCAACTCTAATGGACTTCGTGAAGAATCTGTCTCATTTTGTGCCATTTGCCAAATATCTTTTCTTTGTTTTTTTTACTTGGAATTCCTTTTCTATTGCTAGAAAAACTAGGTTTGGTGTGTTTGCGGACAAGACCACTGCCTGATATGATGACATGTTCTCTCTCGCATATAAAGAGCGTGAACAAAATTTTAACCGTCATAACTTAGTTTTACTACGCATAGTAAGGGATCTGCGTAATGGGCACGACCAACCCCTTCTTGGTACGAAAGCCTAAACTGAAATAAGTGAGCGAAAAAACTTTTATTGTGCAAAAGAGAAGGCTTCCCCCCGCCTCAGCGCCAAGGCCAACGTGCAATTTTTTTGCGCAGCATCTATCAGAGCAATGTTGACAACGAATTTTTTTTTCTTTTCGAGGTTCCGACCCCGGTTCGTGCAAAGAGTTGCGGCCAGTTGCCGGACCGTCGTTAGCGTGTGGGGCGTTGTTACGAAGGAAGGCCTCGGCCCCCTCGTACGGATTCGAGGAAAATTCAGGGCTGAGAAGTACTGCGACATTTTGAAAGACGTAGCTTTGCCCTACCTCGCACGTGGCCCGTTTCCCGACGAAGACTACGTGTTTCAGCATGACCGCTCGCCTGTGCATACTGCCAAGAAAGTGGAAGCGCTACTACAGCAACACGGCGTGGCTGTCCTCCCCTGGTCACCTCAGTCACCCGACCTTAATGTGATTGAAAACATTTGGGGGATGATGAAGGTTGCTCTGGCACGCCATCGTCTACACGGACTGTCTGCAGACGCATTGTGGACTGCAGTGGAGTCCGAATGGGAGCGGCTGAAGCGAGACACAACATTAACCGAGGCGTTGTACTGATCATTGCCCGCACGTATGAGCGCAGTCATCGAATCTGAAGGCGACGTTACACGCTACGAAGTGGATGAAGAGCTCGTTAAGTCGCCTTATTTGTTGTGAATAAATTAGAGGAAAGTCTCTCACAACCACGATTTGCGAAGTAGTGTTATACTCAAAACGCATTGCCATATTCTCGATACACGCACTTCACTTTCGAAGGCCTCTCGTTTTCGAAATTACTACCCCTGTTTAAGGTCTCGTTTTCGAAATTACTACCCCTGTTTAAGGCGGAAAAATAGAAAAATATTTCTTGCACTCAGTAGTGATTAAACTAAAATCTCGTTATTTCAAAATGTAAGGGAGTGGGAAAAAACGTCCAAATTATCCGAATGTAGGATTATCCAAAGGTTCCGAAAAATTGCCGAAAACTGTTCGCGTGAAAGATAAATTTATTTCGTGAAAAACTGCGCAATGGCCATTTCCTCTGAGGACAAAAACTGCGCGACAATGACAGTTTCTCTCAATTTCTTCGAATTCTTCAATTTGTGCACACTATCCACAGTGCTGGAAGCAGAACTGATCCATCGTGGTAAAGGTTTCTGCAGCTACTTTCAGTATATGGTAGGTGCTCCAGCAGGAGCTTTTTTGCAAGTGGTTTCGCACTGGAGGCAGCTTTACCGCTCAAACGGCAAAGAGCACGTAGAAAGCCTGGAGTTTCGACTCGTCGGAACTGAAATGCGCGCTGACCGAAGGAAGGGAAGCGCGCATTGGCTGTGAAGGGAAAAGACGCCTTCGAAAAACTTGATGAAGAAGGATCAGTGACCAGGCAATAATTGTTCTAAACGGCTTGCAGTTACACGCTTCGCTTGGTGTCTGATATGCGCGGGCGGTAGTCGCCGCCGCCGCGTGCTGCATGCCAGCGATGCTCCGAAACCGAAATTGTGCGGAAGAATTCTTTCTCGGCCTATCAACGGTGGTCTGAAAATTTTCCAACAAACCTGCAACCACGCAAAGTGATAGGGACGCAGGAAACGATGCATCATGCAGTTCAGGGCAGAGAACGAATATTTGAGCCCACCAGGTTAATACCTCGGCCCGTACCACATAGGGAGTCCGTCTAATAAAGAGAATCCAGCCGCGGCGCGTCCGAATAAACGAGTTTTCGATGCCGTAGACTTCCATAGGCGTTTGGCAGGACCTCGAAGGCAGTCGGAATTATCCGAATAAACGGTGGCCAGATTACCAAGGTTTTCGTGTATTTCTGCGTCATCAACCTGTCTCGTCACCTGCAGCTGCACCGTTTGTCGTTCTGGAGTATGAATACCGTAACCATGTCGGCCGTTGATGTTGGACGACAGATCAAATGCAGTAATAGCCCCGCCGCAGCCAGAGGATGTGGCTTGCGTGGGTTCAGAACAGAGAGTGGACGAGAACTAGAGATGTCTCTCCTGCAGAACTATTGCATCGCGGAAAAAGTGGCTCACAAGAATCGCAAATTAAACAAATATATTGCAGAAACGCCAGCCCATTATGTAGCTGCGAGAAAAATCTGGTTTTTATGTTTAGTTCTCCAGTCACGTTCCAGAGTTTCTGCCTGAGCAAGCCAAGTGCCAGAAGAGCGCCGTAGCAGACGACGCAGAGCTGGCTCCACTTTCCGCGGTTACTGCGCATGCGCCTGGTGTCGCCGATTCTCGCCGCTTCTCAAAAGGGGCGCTTCGCGGAGCGCGGCGGCCACGCTGCGCGAGGTTTCCTTTAACAGTGGACCGTACTGTACTTGCACCAAAGCCAGAGCGGCGCGCTCCAGCGCTGTAGCAGACGATGCGAAGCGCCTCCCCGAGGTCCCTGTGCGCCTGCGCCGCTTCGCTTCGATGCGCCGCCGCGCCGGACGCACTGGCGCCCCGCGGAGCACGCGGCTACACGCGGCCACGGTGAGCCGTGTTCACCCTAAGAGTGGACGACCCTGTACATGAACACGGCCCTATGTGTGTGCTCCATGAGTGTCCGGACGTCGTTGCGCCTTGATTGTACTACACTTGACTCTTACCGGTAGAGAAAGCTAACATGTAGATGTTCCTTCTCGTGTCAGTTGGTGTATGACTTGTGTTTTTCTGTGCCAAGTCTCATTCTGCAACTTCAGTAACTCGCCCAGCTTTCCATTCCGGCCTCAGTGCTTTTTCTGTGTGCCACGTTCTACAATCGTGCTAACAGCTGAAAAATTACTGTTCGTGTTTGTGTATTAATTATCTCAGTAAGCGCCGACGGGAAAACCGTGCGAACAACCTTCATGTGTAGGCACGATATGCTTTTTTTTTCTTCTGGAAAGCATGAGCATTGCAATTGTCTTAAATGCAGATTTTTTGCAGTTCGTGCTTATTACACAAAGGAGTGCCCATTAGGTACGACTTAGTGCCTTAAGTGACGTAATTTTAGTGCTAAGCATTGCATTCTGGATTAAAGAAAAGTCGTATTGGTGGCTTATTTTACCTGGTCTTTGATTGAGGAATAGGCCTTTCTGCGAATGTTTTCTATGTGCTGGTGCAAAAGCTGACTACCTTCTGTGCCCCTTTGCCACCGTTACTCAAGTTGTGGCCAAGTGCAAAATAATGAGATAATGTGTATTTCAGTTTTTAGTACAATGTTATTTTTTGTTCTGCCATGTCTTTTTGATGTTGTTCAGTAATAATGAAAATGTCACGCATTTCATATATTTTTCTGCAGGTTTATAACTAAGCTCTTGTTTTTTTTTTGGTATGGCTGTCAATCAAACAATCAGCATTTTATTCAATTTTTTACGCATTTGGCGTGTCATTGTTTTTGCCATTACCAGTGCATTTTCCCTTCCTTTAGTTGTCATGACTATGCCATACACGCCATCCAGTTTTGTGCAATATCTCAGTGAGAATATCAGAAGCTCTTCTACACTTCGGTCTTTAGAGCATTACATGAAAACCATTTATATGTGTATACATGAAACGGCCTTCGCGTTTTCTTGATATATATATATATATATGTATATATATATGAATATATATGTATATATATATACACATTGTTATTTTACTGTCTGAACTTTTGTGTTTAGTAATCATAAACAAAGGTGAAAAATCCATAACATGTACGTTTTCTGAGCGAGTATCATACCAAGTTATGCGAAAATATTTGTTTTCGGAAACGGAAGTTAATACAACGAGGCCAAAGAATTGTTGTGTTGGAAGTGGAATTTATATATGTTCTGGCATATGCTGGCATACTCAAAGTATGGACAAGACTGCGCGCTTGCTAACGCATAAAGAACCCACGGCGCACCACGTGCCAGTTCACAAACAATGCCTGGGGTAGCGCACGCGCACCATAAGAAAAAGTACGCGCGTAGGACAGGCAAAAAGATCAAAAGTAAAGGCGCGCGGGACATGGGGAAGCTTGGAGAGGGAGCGGAGCAGGTCGTCACCATAGAAACAAAGAAAAAGAAAAAGCGCTAGGGTGAGGAGGTGCCGCACACCTGCTGTTTCTGTTGCTATGACAACGTAAACAATCGTGTACGCCGCCATTTTGCCAAAGTATCGCCCACATGCTAGTGCCGTAACTGAAGGGGACCTTGGAGCTAGCGTCGAAAGAGCGTCTGCTCAGAAACAGCCATTGGCAGCCATGCGGAGAATCACCCCAGAGCTTCTACCACACCAGTCAGAACTCTGCCAGGAAGTGTCCGTAACGAGCTTTAAGTGACTCACACGAGGCTGGGCGTTGAACAGTGTGTAGAGTGCCGCTGCTTCAGTCTGGCTAGCGCCCATACCGTTTCATGAACCAATTGAAATGCCGGTGCAGTGAGACAGCCGTTCCATAGCAGCAGTGGAAGTTACCTGTGGAAGTAATAGTAATGGGATGGATTTTTATGATGATTCTCAGTATGTATCACATACATGGGAATGCAATCTATCCACCCTGTGTAAGGGTTTACATAAATGGTTTATCTTTTGAAAATATGGTTCAGCACCTAGATCTTCATCTCTACATTTGTGTGCTTCATTTTTGCCAACTGCCCTACAAAGAAGGGAAAGTTTCTCTCGCAGAGTTTCACTCACTAAGGGAACAGGCTTGTGCGACTTAGCTGGACTTGAAGCAATTAACAGGGGTCAAACACATGTGGTGGACTTTTACTGGTACAACTTTCAATTGGACGTCGTTGTGCATACACTCCTATGGGCTCATTTCCTATTGTAAATACTAACGTTGCGGCTTTCTTTTTAAGTTGTATGCCTTAATAATATTGTTAAAATACAGCAGTATGTCTGCAAATTTAAGAAATGATGAAATGCCTTACGTAATTCTTAAGTCATTTTGGTACATTGCACTATTCCCAATGGACTCCTTAGTATCGCTGTTACTTCTCAGCATTCTTTCACAACAGGTATTGTTTCTTCATTTTTGAAAGAAACGAAAGTCCTCCATCTTTTTAAATCTGGTGACTAAGGCATTTGTAGCTATATGTAGATTGATCTTCTTAACACATCATTAAAGTAAAATGTTAGAGTACATGCGTATTGTTGAATTCATTGAATCACATAATGCCTATCTAAGTTTCAAAATTGCTTTCCGCATGGGTTTAGTCCCATCTCGCAGTTTATGGAATGCACACGTGACGTCACTGATGCTGGTGTTTTCCAGCATTTCTAGAAATGTCGATGATGATTCATAATATGCACTTCCTTGCTTTTTTTCACATTTCCTGGTATTTGCGTATTGTTCTTGTAAGACACTTGAATAAAAAATTCAGTTGCAAGTCAGTGAGCCTATTGCATTTTCACTGTACTTCATACTTTGTGCATTGTTTCTAGTCTTTCAAGAATGCACTAACTCGCCCAGCTTTCACTGTGGAAGTTTAAAATCGGCTGTTAAAATAAGAATCCAATAAACTCGAAAACTGTCTGTAGGACAATGGCAATGATTTTACTCTTTGCAGCATGCAGTTTACACATGCTGGTGCAATAAGATTTGAAAGATTTACACAGAGTTACAATATGCAAGGTTGACCGGTCCTGTCTCTGCCATGAATGCCGCAATATCATAATAGGTGGGCACGGGTCTTGCACTGCAAGCGATAGGCATGCTCCAGGGCTTTGTATAAGTGTGAGCTGCTTGCATTCATAACGTGGTTCGTAAATTGCTTACCCGATTTCCCATAGAAGTCTTTGCATTTCATTCTGCTGTATTCACCGGATTATTTTCAGCACCTTTCTTTCAGTGATATTAAGGGTTGCATTCATTTTGTGTCAAGGTGTTTTCTAATGCACCAACATTAAAGATTCTGACAAGTTTTCAAAGCTGACGCAATGACAAAGATATTCTCAGCCATAAAGCGTGCTCAATGAGACTCAAGCACCATGCCCCACAAGACATCAATTAATTTTATTTTTAGATAAAAGCACATCAGTTTCTTACTTGCCAAGCTACATCTCTACGCTAGTAGGCACCACATGGTCTTTCCCAAAAGAAGGTTAAAATGAAAATCCAATAAACATGAAAACTGTTAGTAGGACAGTAACAATGATTTTACTGTTTGGAAAATGCAGTTTACACATGTTGGCACAAGAAGGTTTGAAAAAGATACGCTGTTAGAAAAAGATTTTCTGTTAGGACCTGTGTTTCCTTGATTTCAATTGCAAGATGATGAGTAGGTAGCCAGAAGGCGCATCTTTACTGCATTCTGTTGACAGAGCTAAGCTGAAATGAAGGTGAAAAGGCGTACCTACATATATCAACCCAATCTAAAGGTGTGACTTTATAAAGATTATAAAGATGAAAGGGGGTTAACCGGGCCCTATTTTTGTTACCCATATTATAAGAAGCCAACAAACAATGACACCAAGGACAACATAAGGGAAATTACTTGTACTTACTAATTGAATTAAAGAAATGATAAATTAATGGAAATGAATGAATGAATATAATTTATTGATAGGAAAGACAGAGAGGTCGACCTGAGCTAGTGCACTCTAGTCTGCTACTCTGTACTGGGGAAGAGGGAAGGGGAGTGAAAGTATTGGGATGGATGATGATGATAAGAGAAGTGGTGAGTGCTTATGTACATGAGACAGTTGCCTCGCTAGAGCCGCTCGTCGAGCTTGGTGTCCTGCAGCAACTTCAACAATACTTTTGTTGCACGCATTGAAATTGCAGTGTCAGGCCATGGGCCGAGGATAGCTTCCTCCGACAGTAGTTGTCTGCCAACGCTGGCTAGGAAACTGTCTAACGTCCTTCGTTCCAGCATATATGCTGTTATATATATGCTGCTGCATATATATGTTGCAGTGTTTCGGGCATCTGGCAGTGTACACAATCAGGGCTGTTCGATTCGCCGATGAGGTGTGCGTAGCGACGGGTGAAAGCAACGGCGAGCCGAATCCTGTGTAACAATGATGTTTTGCTCCGTGTAAGCTTCGGGGGCAAACAGAATTTACCGTCTGGGTCAATCATACGTAGACGTCTGTGAATGTTATCAGAGTGGGCTCTGTAAGCCTTTGTAAGGTCCTGCACGAGTGCCTTGATCATGGAGTTGGTGTCAGGTCGCGAATAGGGAATCCGTACTTCATCAGAGGAAGAGGAGGCCGATCTTACCTCACTGTCAGCGAGTTCATTACCAAAAACACCACAATGGCTAGGCACCCATTGAAAGGTGATCACGTGGCCACTTAACTCGGCACTGTGATAAAGTTCGACGATTTCCAGCACGAGCAGATAGTATGGTACTTTGTTTAAAAAGTATTTTAGCGCCTGTAGCGCTGATTTGGCATCGCACAATATTGTCCATTTATGGGGTGTCTGCGTTCTTATAAAACGGACAGCCTCCCGTATTCCCGCAAGTTCCGCAGCCGTAGATGTCGATTTGTGGTCTAATCGAAATCGTTGAGTAATTCCAAGTTGTGGGATGACAAATGCGGCCGTTGTGGCAGATGACGTGACCGAACCGTCGGTATATACTTCTACAGTCCCACTATATAAAGTAAATATATGGGACAGGGTGAGCTGCTTCAAGCCAATGGAGGAAACGTGAGATTTCTTCCTAATTCCGGGTATCTGAAGCCTCACTAGTGGTCTTGGCAATGTCCATTGAGGTGTCGCGGGGATGTCGGTTACCTGGAATCTTGCAAGTGGATGAAGAAACAACTTGCCGCAAGTAGGGAACAATCCCACGTCTTCGCATTACGCGTGCGATGCTCTACCAGTTGATCTACCGCGGCGTCTGAGCCACCGAGACCCTCGCTCATTACATAACTGAGTTCCTCACGAGCGCCTCAGGAGGCGAATTGAGCTCGTGGTTGATGATTCAGTTATACGCTAGCGAGTTTGTGAGGTAATACTGTAAGTTCTGTGGTCTCCATGTGACATACAAAATGACATCGACTAACGTATATGGGTGCCGGCACGACATGATTAGCTTAGCTATAGTCTGGCTCGATCGCGATTGAAAGTACGCCGAGTGACACCCGTATTATACCCTTGCCCTAATTGTACTCATTTTTCTAAGCTTGATATGTGTTGACACATTGGACTACGTTGATTACCGCAAGTTCTCGCTCAACTCAATGGAGAGTGTCCTCATTCTCCAGGTATTCTATCCAATGCCCATTTCCTTCCCCTTATATATATATCCGCGCAATATCATCTTCCTCACAATGTTCGTCCGCTGAGGCGAACGATGCTCATTGCGCACGACAGTGACGCGGTTTCAACTGTTAAACTTCTCAATTTAAAATTTTTATATCATAATCTTTATTTTAAATCTCAATCTTTATTTCGCATTCATTCATTTACAAAAAATGAACGCTTGGACAAGAACTAAGAGCTGCTTTTTTGCAGCTTGACAAGGTTCTTGCCCGTATTCATGACAACGGGTACATAGTCAAATGAAGTTTGTACACTTTAGTATGTGCAATGCACAAATGTATAAGTGAAAATGTGTAAGGCGATATGTACAATCAGTGATACAAAGCAGTGTGTCATTCAGTACAAATGGCATATATAAGTATACAGTATAATGTACAATCAGTGATACAAAGCAGTGTGTTTAGTCAGTACAAATGACATATATGCATGTACAGTATATAACAGATATACATAATTATTTTCAATTGCTGAAAAATTTATCATATAACATTCTCTTAACATGCGAAAACATATATAGCAAATAAAGGTGTGTATAAATTCTTGCAGGTTACATCCTATATGCGAAAATGTCATCTAAACGTAAAAACACTTAATTAAAGGACGTAAGGAGTGACTTCCCCCAGCCAAAGGAACGTTTAAACGTAATTACTTAGTTTGGATTAGGAAGTCTCGTATTGTTTTCCTAGTAATGTCAGTTATCTCGACACCGTTTTCATGAAGCTTATTTAATAAGGATGTGACGCGATTGGATAAACGATTTGATCCATAATTTCTACGGGAGAGTGGTAACAGCCATCTCATTTTTCCCTAATGTTATAGGACATATCTGTTGGTTCTGTTAGGTTGCACAACCCCAACAACGCTTCATTGTTATACTTACAGTACCTCTGGTATTTTAGGGCAAGGTTAACTTCATATAAACTTCCTAGACAAATGTTATTAAACTTCGAAAATAGTTCAGATGTATGTGCGTCGAATGGCGCATTTGCGATGTGACGAACAGCCTTTTTTGTAGCAGTAAGAATTTACTGATATTTTGCTTTTACATATGGTACCACACACAAGGTGGCGATACATTAAATGGGATGACAATAGTGCATTATAAAGGGTCCGCTTAACTATATATGGTATCGTCTCACGGAGCCTACAAAGCACGCCGCAAGCGTTAGCTAAACGGGATGCAATAGGTTCCACATGTTCATTCCACATTAATTTTTGATTAAATATAACACCCAAAGTTCTGACGTTAGCAACAAGTTCAATTACTTCAGAGCAAACCTGCAAATGTACACGTCTTCACTCATGTTCTTGTGGAGGTGCAAAAATAACAGCATTTGTTTTTGTTGTATTTAATTTGAGAGCGTTGACCTCGCTTCGTTCGGCCAATTGTTTCAGTGTGACATTTGCCAACAACGAGAGATCGCCGATATGACGAGACTGAAAAAAGAGGCTGGTGTCGTCCGCATAAATGATGAAGTTCGCGTCATTAGAAATATTGACAATGTCGTTAACATATATATTACACCGTACTGGTCCTAGTATGCTTCCTTGGGGAACGCCCTGTGTAATTTCCCGGAAACGTGAGTCTTCTGATGAAATTGAAATGAGTTGTTGTCTGTGGTTAAGATAAGATTGCAAAAGTTTGAACGAGATGCCCCGAAACCCATAATGCTCTAGTTTAGTAAGCAAAGTCTGATGATTGAACCTATCAAATGCTTTAGAGTATTCCACGAAAATTCCTAGCGCGACCGGTATGCGGTTTTCAGCAGTCGCACCTGTTGTAGTTTAGCTAGGAGCTCGAAGCTGTGGTCAGATTCCTCGTTGGCGTTCCGTAATTCTCTTCGCACGGGCGCGGTATCTTGCAGAAGCTGCTGTCGCGATCTATCGTTGCGACGATAGATAGTTTTTTTTTATTACAAGTATTGATCCAGCTGTAGGGCACATGTAACCGACAAACGGAAGTCTCAGGAGAGCACCTGAGATTATAATAAAGCAGGCGGCGCAGAAACTCCAGGGCACCTAAGGGACAGGGGGGGAATCAAAGCTCGAAGCAGAACGCTACGTAAGTTGGGGCCGCCGAGAGAGATGTGTGCCAGGGAGTGTTCGCATGGACAACTCCCCTGGCACGCACAGCGGTGCCTCGCAAGGTCTAGATACGTTAAAGGCACCTGCGCCCATAATCTTTCTTTTGCCTCGGTACAGTGAGTGAGCAAGAGTAACCATAATAATATGGAGGGCATCCGGTGCAGTCGCGAATGCGAGTCATGCCAAATGTAGCTCGCGTCGCCTGGCGTGTGTAGTAATATCAGAGTTATGTATGAACTTTATGCATAATACGCTTTGTTACGGTACCTTAAAGGAATGGGAAGGACGGTGTAGGTACGTTTTTTCGTACCGCCCTGATCCTACACCCCCCCCCCCCTACAAACGTTTTTTTCATAAATGTATACATGGGCAGGACATGGGCAGGACATGTAATGAGGAGGGAAGATAACCGATGGTCATTAAGGGTTACGGACTGGATTCCAAGGGAAGGGAAGCGTAGCAGGGGACGGCAGAAAGTTAGGTGGGCGGATGAGATTAAGAAGTTTGCAGGGACGGCATGGCCACAATTAGTACATGACCGGGGTTGTTGGAGAAATATGGGAGAGGCCTTTGCCCTGCAGTGGGCGTAACCAGGCTGATGATGATGATGATGATACATACAATTCCTTCCCATGACGGATTGACCAGTTCAAGTTGTCAACTTGTCAATAACTGTCATAGGAATCACTGTAATAAACACAGTTCCACGATCGGATTGCCTACTTTTATTTTTTTTTGTAACACTGAGAACTACATAGAACCTTATTTTGCATATGTGAGAGAACTATAGGCCTTTTGAACATTTGGATATCACAAGCTTAATCCAATGTGTAATACAAAGACAAAGCTGCTACAACATGAACTGCATTGAGGGCCACACGACACGTACGTAATTAAAGGTGCAAAATATAGAGGGAAGCTTCAAAATACGCTCTGTAGCACTGCAAAGTATAACATATTGTACGTGTACACTAAATGTTCAAAAAAGCAATGCATCAATGTCCCATTTGCTTTCAAGTTTACTATCAAGTTCAAGTTTACTGAATTTTATTATGAGCATATGTACAACAGGAATCTGCTGACACACCCGCAGTCAAGGCGGCTGTTCGAGGTGTGCTGGCTGCCTCAGTGTAAGAAAAAGAAAGAAATTGGGTGAATGTCAACACCAGTGCCACTGCTTCTTTCCTCTGACCTGCACGTGCCTCCACGGCGTCTTTGTTGGTGGAGTCTGCACAGATGAGCTGGCGTGGCGAGGCGTAGGATTCATTCGAGACAAAGAGCACCGTTTACATGGAGAAGTGGCTGTTCACACTGCCTGTCGCTTTCTCTCAAATGCTTCCTTGGCGACTAGGGTGACAAACCCGCAGTCAAGGTGGCTGTTCGAGGTGTGCTGGCTGCCTAAATGTAAGAAAAAGAAAGAAATTAGATAAATGTCGATACCAGTGCTATTGTTTCCTGCCTCTTACCTGCATTTGCCTCCATGGCCTTTTGGCTTGTGGAGTCTGCATGAGGCAGCTGCTGTGGTTAGGCGTAGGCATTGTCTAAGCAAAAAGAAAAGGTCATTCAAATGGGGAATTATGGAAATCAATGCAGTTCTTATGTCTGCTTCTTGCACTCTTTTCACCAAAAAGTTTTCAAACATAGTGTCCAGAATACACCAGCACTTTGACTGCTTTTGCTTTTTACCTTAGCTGTTGCTGCGAGATCCTTAGTATGGCTGCGTGCAGCTCTGTAACAATTGGCGAAGGTATTTGAAGTGGTATCCAAAAATAAAGAATCATACTTGTCTGCGTGAATGTTTACAATTTCTAAATGCAGTGGTAACTATCACTATTGGTGCAAGGCCCTCCACATCTATGCGGTAAGTGCCATAGCTCGAAACTGATTTTTTCCTTTAGTGTTTCACAAGGCGTCTGATATGTTCACATTAGATGTGATCCGTTTCTTTTTATTTATCCCAGTGCGGAGAGAGCATCATTAAATTGTTTTTTTTATTTTTGTGTCTTATTTTTTGGTTTGTTTCTGAATTTGTCAAGCAGCAGTCTCATGATGCTAAAGTGACTTATATAATAACAATCATCAGCTTTTGTATTGCGGAAAAACGCATTTCCTGACCCATTGTTTGCCGTCCCATCACTCGCATAATTTTGCAGAGTATTCTACCTATATTGACTTGCTTGACCTCCCCTAAAGTCTTGCATTTTCAAATACCATTCTTTCCCTAAAATTATTCGACACTTCTCATAATTTCTGTACGTTGGGCTTCTGATACTATGCATTCACCATTTTTGCTTGTTGTTTCCGACTAGAAATGTCTTCTTTAATTCAGAGCTTAAATCTTACCATTGGAACACACAAAAGGGCTTGTAATTGCATATCTGCATAACAGGGAAACATGTTTCATTAAACATTTGCAATATCCAATAGAAGATTGATGAATACAGCTTGCAGCGTGATTTGACTTAATGAGCCATAAAAGTAACTCATCTCACTCGGGAAAGTAAAGCACATATTAGTGTGTTGCACAACACTTGTTACACTAACGGGGTGGGTTCTCTTGCTTATACAGCAAAGTAATCGGTGCGTGAGAAAAAAACTTATTTTTACATACCCCTTGTACACAGCGATTTAAGGAAAATGAGCTGAAGCTGCCCACATGATCTACCTATTTTACCTGCGTCCCAGCTGCTTAATGGTATTTGAGATTATGTCAGTATTGTATATATGTGTCTGGTATGTAAAATAATTGAATTTTGAGGATCAGATGTGCATATCTGCAGTTTATGGCTACATGTAAAAGACTCAGCATCAAGTGCAAGTGAACGGTCCCACAGGCCCGGAGTCGACCATGCAAATAGATTCGCTGCACGAATTTGTGACCAGAAAAGATATGTAACATGAAATGGCATGCAAGTAGGTGTTGAAAATATTGCACAGTTAATAAAACGCCTACGCTATTATTATGTGGGTTCATGCACTCGATTTCGTCCGTATTAAGCACTCGCCTCTTGATTGCTTCGTGGCACAGAAATACTCGGCATCGGGCTGTTTTTCAGCTGTGGCCTTTGTAGAAGCATGATTGTTCGAAGTGCAACAATTAAACAGATTCTACGACTTGCTTGTGGATTCGCCAGTACAATTCCGGTGCACTTGTCCACCTGACCAGCAATTTCCTACTGAAGGGAAACCTGCAAATAAAAACACCGCTCCGCACGTAAAAAAAAATGATCTACTGTGACGCTTCTCAAACGATTGTGATGCATCACAAGAGCTGTCTGCTCGCGTGATATTCTGAACAAGAAGATACATTCGTTTACTTACATGTGAAGGTATATGCCAGAGCACTTCGGGGCTTTGGTGGCACAAAAGGCACGAATGTGCCATAGCGTCCGATGTTGACGCGCGATCGCATGTCAAACCTAAACTGTACGAAACTACTACGCATCCAAAAAACAAAGATTCGAAACCGAAATTTGTGTCATCCTTTATTGCATGAATGCGTACATCGTGGTTTACAAAAGTCACACTTAGCAAGCGCTTTCTGTAAACTTAATATTAACGCATCACCTTCATAAAGCCATAAGGTATGCGATTTTAAAAGACAAAGCATAAGGTGACCTGTACTTGCTTTCAGCTCTTTCAATAGTAACTGCGCTGGCCACGTTGTCCAGTTGCAGCAGGGCGGCGCCCCACTTTTTCGGGCCAGCTTTTCCTCAAGAGTTGGTATACTATAACTCTATGCTCGCGGCTACATCTTCCGTCTGCCAGTCTTCCGTAAATAATAAGAAATGTATCATTCCACATGCAAACTGTCACGTGACTAGCTCAAGCCACGGATGTACTGAACTCTCCACACACTTTTGCGAACAGAGCGGCCAGTCCGGCCATGCTTCAGCAACCGCATCTAACAAGCTCTAACTGGCGCTTAGATCTCAGGAGTCAGAGCAGCCACTTTCGAGACGCGCTGCGCGTCGTATCGAGTCTTTTGCCGAAGTGGTCAAGCCGTACTGCGTCGTGTCCGACGCGACATGTGTCGCCTGTCAAAAGGATGGCCGTTCGGGTTGTTCAAACGTGATACGGAACTCGTGAAATTCAGGTGTTTGTGCACTTCGGATCGCACGCGGAATCATTCCATGAATCTGCTATTAAATGTACTGACAGTTATAAAGCCAGGTAAGGACTCGTAATGATTTCATGAGGGAGGTAAAGAGTAAGATGTGCCTCAAAACCATCGAATACGCGGCCAAAGTCGACGGAGAAATCGTAGCTCAGACTGTTGCGAACTAGCTTCAAGTTTTGTTGGATGCATTGCTCGGAGCCCTGGTGGCCACCTTGTTTGTACGACTGGTGCACGGCGGATGGCAACATTACGCACGAGTGCTTTGCCCTTATCTTTTCTGTGTCGTAACGCATATGCACTGACAGTTTAATGCATGATATCAGACAAATAACCCCGGTTCCGGGGCTTGGAGAGTCCTATAAATGTGGCCGTTGAACACAACATGCAGGTCGCGTTCCAAATCATACGCCCTCCACATTCCGGTCTGTCAAAACGCATCCACGTGAGGCGCTGCACATTGCAATTTTCCTTGTCCCAGTAATGAACATGCAGATATTTCAGCTTCGGCAGTAGAGCAGCCAGCATTCCCACTTGTGTCTTCGCGATATTCCAGGAAACGCTTAGTCCCGTTTGCAGGCACAAGTACTCCAGCCTTTTGACTCTGGTCACGTTCACCTGGAACGAAACATTGCGCGCGGCAGGTGTTTAAAGGGCGATGATGATGATGTGTGATGTTTAATGGCGCAGGGGCCAGCTATAGCCAAAGAGTGCCATGACATATGGTAATGAATTTCCTGTTTTGTATGAAATGAATCAATGAGTGACAAGTGGTAGATGCACCATGGCTAATGGCCTAAAAATAATTCGCCATAAATTGCGTAAAATATATGAGTATTAAAACCATGACAATAGCTAATGATATGTGCTATAAGCATAAAAGTTCCGTTAGAAGGGATGATAGAACAAAACCTATACAATAGCACTAGTGCCTCAAGAGTCCTTGAATTCAAGGACTGAGGGGCATGTGCTGTGAAAGCATCTTGCACTGCAGCTGCACCCTATAGGTGAGGCTGCGCCACAGACAAATAATTTGCATGGTGTCTAAGTCTGCTAGAAACTTTAGTACAGTTCAAGGCGAGGCTGCGCTACAGATAACCAGGTCAAATGATCTGTATGTTGTCTACGTCTGCTAGAAACTTTAGTACTGCTTCAAAATCAAAATGTGCTTGGTGGCTCAAATAATGCTGGGTGAAGGGGAATTAGCTCAAGATATATGCGAGATGAAAGTACTTTTTTCGCTGGGATTCTATTTCATTGCACTGGACAAGAACATGGAGGATCGTAAGAACGACGCTGCACCTATCACAAGTCGGAGGATCACTTCCAGTAAGGAGGTAGGAATTTGTTCCATAGGTACGTCCTATCCTTAACCTGCAAAGAAGCACTTCTTTGTGTCTTGCTGTTTTCTCGTATATTCATTTCCCTATTATTGGTTTGATCACAAGGAGTTTATTTGAAAGTTCATCATCCCACTGCCTTTGACAATATTTCCTCAACTCATGGAGAGATAAAGGTTTTAGGTCAGTGGGCGAGATAGCTACGTGTCTACATACTGAAAACCTACCTACGCGGCACTTTCATCGGCAGCTACATTGTCATTTGTGCCCTATGGCCAGGTACCCAGCATAATATGACCAATTGGTTGCCCATGTAAGCTGAGCATAAGTCGTACAGTTCATTGTGTTTTCGCAGGCTCATTAGAGCTCTAACTACGCTCAATGAGTCTGAACACGATTGCTTTTGTAATATTCATTTGCTTTATGTGTTTAACTGCCGCGAGAGAGAGAGAGAGAGAGATGGAAATTAAAGATAGGGGGTTAGAAAGAGGACAAAGAGGAAAGGGTTAAAAAATGCACACACAGAGACACACACGAAGGGCGTTCCAATTAAAGACGTTCACAAAGGCTGGTAGATCGCAACAAGCGCAGTAGCGCTTGCACGGCCTTCTGTGACGTTAGGTCCTGTCGATGGTGTAGAATTCCTTCTTCCGATAGTGGTCGGTCGTCCAGCTGGTTGAGTTCGTGGCGAAGGGATTCCCTCTGGGGACTGTACTGCACAAAATATGGCCAATCGATTCTTCATGGCCGCAGTGGTCACAGGTTGCGGTGTCGGCCATTCCTATGGGGAACGCATAGGCTTTCGTAAAAGCGACGCCCAACCACAGTCGATACGAAAGCGTGGCGTCTCCACAGCGAAGCTTTGATGGGACTCGAAGGCTTAATGTGGGATCAAGGGAGTATAGTCAGGCTCAATCCAATGCGACGTAGTGCACTGGTGAGCAAGCAGGCGGAGCTTCCTTGCTGCGTCAGTTCTAGAAAGTGGTATTGGTACGTGGTGGTCCCCAGTATGCGTTGAACGGGCAGCTTGATTGGCCCGTTCATTGCCGATAATCCCGCAGTGATTTGGCAACGCAAGTGGACGATCTCCTACGATTCAAAGGCGGCACTGCAGTCTCTGCTGTCATCTTTGCGACGCGGAGCGCACGAACAGCTAGTATTTCAGATTACACAAACGATGCACCATATAAATAATGCAGGTCATGTAATAACTTTCCAATGGCTAACTTCCGAGAGGATTGCATATGCTTCCGCTGTAAGAATACTTGTATGCGGATTTAGTACGCCACACAATGAAAAAGACGGTCCCAAAGCTGCGTAAGCAACACAGCAGGAGATTTCGAAGCGTCCGTATAAAATTCAGTACAGGAATACTCCCAAATTTCAAGAAAATGCGAAGTATATGAGCAGCAGGTGCCCGTTCAGATATTTCTAGGAAAGAGATGTCACATTGGATGGTCTGCCACTCCCAAGGTGGTGGGAGCCTAGTAGGAGCCATTAGGACATTCTCTAGTGGAGGGACGTCTGTTTCTTATGACAGTGCTCTAATCGGAGAAACAGAGGACACCTAGCGGCAGGGCGGTTACGGAACAGCGTGGCCATGGACAAGTCGTGAGTAATTGAATGACACGGATAGTGTACAGATGATTTCACCTTCAATGCGTAGAAAAAGCTTAAATATATCTTTGGGAGTGTAGAGACCATTCGTTAACGTGCAGAGGATGGCACAGGACTAGTCCTGAAGGCGCCTGTAGCAAGGTGGATACCTAACAAGGTGGATAGGATCTAACATTTTCAAAGCACTACACTAAAAAAAGTTTACACCCTTTGGGGCTTATCTTGTCCCACAACAATATCGTCATCTGCCTTGCTTGCGTTTCCTCTCTTGAAAACCCGGCGCTCGCTACTTTCCTGTCGAGAATGCTATGTCAAGCTGGATAACGCGCAAGCCGTTCGTGACTAGGAAGTACCGGGCTCGCAGCGTTAAAGAAAGTAAATGTGGGCAAGACAAATTACGATTTTTGGGGACAAAGTACAACCCAAAGGGTGTGAACTTTTTTTAGAGTGTAGGCGTAGCAGAATTATAGACTATGGCTCCGTAGTCAAGACGTGATCTTATACTTTTGTACAAGCTTATAAGGCATTTCATGTCGCTTCCCCAGGATGTGCGTGACAAGAGTTTCAGCAGATTAATAGTCTTGAGGCACTTTGCCGTAAGATATTTCAGGTACTGGACAATAACTTGTTGTCTAAAAGGATCCCTAAATACTTGTGTTCGCTGCTCACAGGAAGCCGTTCTCCATTGAGATTTATTACGGGTACCAACACGTACTTTTGTGAGGATTTAGTTTAAAAGAGTTTTCGTGCGCCCACTTGGACAATTTATTTAAGCAAAGCTGTACTTGTTGCTCGCAGATGTTTAGATTACATGATTTGTAGCATATCTGGATGTCATACACATATACAGAATAAAACAGTATGTAGTATGTCAGTGTGGATCAAGTTCATTTTGACAATAAAAAGAGTGCAGCTCAGCACACCACCTTGTGGAACACCAGCTTCCTATGTAAAAGGACTAGACAGAACGTTACCAACTCTAACACGGAACGAGCGATAGGAGCGGTAACTCTGAATCACGTTCAGCAAGTTGCCTCGAACTCTCATTTCAGACAGATCACGGAGTATTCCAATGCGCCAAGTTGCACCGTACGCCTTCTCCATATATAAAAATACTGTAAAAAACTATTTGTGGACAAAGGCATCATGGATATTTGTCTCGATGCGGACAAGGTGATCTGTTGTGGATCTTGTATTGGGGTTCAGTACACCTGCTTCAGAGAAAGAGGGTCCAACAGCCGCGTAAGACACACCAACATGCGATTTTGACGCATCGGTGTAGAATTCCGGACAACAGTACTTCAATTGGAGTTCACGGAAATGCATTCGTATTTCGAGCTCTGGTGCATATTTTGTAACTCTTACAAAAGATATATCACGTTCTATCACCTGCCAATCTCAAAGCGGTAGCTGCTTCGCTGGAGGCATCAAGTGGTGTTCGAAGAGTGGAACACCCATTTTCACGCTAAGCTCCCTCACACGAAGTGAGAAAGGCTGTCTCACAGAGGGTCGATTACGGAAAAGTGCAGTACATGTCGAATCGTTAATAGTTTCACAACATGGATGTTCGGGATTAGAGTGCACTTTAAGGAAATATGTAAAGCTGGTGTAAGATTTCTGCATATTGAGTGACCACTCATTCGATTCTACATATAAGCTTTTAATGGGGCTAGTTCTGAATGCGCCTGTGGCCAGACGGATACACAGATGGTGGACGGGATCCAGCATCTTTAGTGCACTCGGGGCGGCAGAGTTGTATACTATTGCGCCACAGTCTAACCTTGATTGAATGAGGCTCTTATAAATTTTCATTATACACTTCCTGTCGCTACCCCATGTTGTGTGGGATAATATTTTGAGTAAGTTCATTGATTTTAGACATTTTGCTTTGAGATATTTTATGTGTGGGATAAAAGTAAGCTTAGAGTCAAGTTTTATACCTAGAAATTTGTGTTCTTTGTTGACAGGTATTTCTTGTCCACACAGTTCCATGCACGGGTCTGGAACCAGGCCTCTCATTCTTGTAAAGAGAACACACGAACTTTTGTGGGGGTTGATTTTAAACCCATTTTTGTCTGCCCACTTAGATATCTTGTTCAATCCCTGCTGTACTTGTCTTTCGCACACTGCAAGGTTATAGGATTTAAAACATTTTTATGTCGTCTACGTATGCGGAATAAAATATAGCTGGTGGTAATGAAGCGCGGAGTGTGTTCGTCTTAACTATAAAGAGTATGCAGCTGAGCACACCTCCCTGGGGTACACCAGTCTCCTGTATAAATTGACGTGAGAGTACATTCCAGACTTTCACGCGGAAGGTACGATTGGACAGATAACTTTCTATCAGGTTTAGCATATTGCCACGGATACCCATTACCTACAAGCCTCGCAAGATCCCGTATCGCCACGTTGTGTTGTACGCCTTCTCCATATCGAGGAATATCGATAAGAAAAACTCTTTGTGTACAAACACGTCACGAATATTCCTCTCAATGCGCACGAGATGGTCGTTTGTGGACCGACCCCCTCTGAAGCCACATTGGCAGGGATCAAGTATTTTGTTCATTTCAAGGATATGTATGAGTTGCCGGTTAATCATTTTCTCAAACAGCTTACAAAGGCAACTCGTTAGAGCTAACGGGCGGTAGCTGGCCACTGACGAAGGATCTTTACCTTGCTTCAAAACGGGGACCACGATCGCTTCTTTCCATGCAGGTGGAAGATATCCAGCAGTCAAAATAGTGTTAAAAAGTGCAAGTAGTGACAGTTGTGTGTCAGTGTGCACGTTCTTAATCATGTCGTACATTATTCTGTCAGGTCCCGGTGCAGAGCTGTTGCATACGATCAAGGCAGCTCTCAGCTCGGCAATACAGAAAGAACGGTTGTATGGTGCGTTTTGTGGGGATTTCCGCTCAAATGCCTTACGTTCTTCTATTTGACTGTACTTGTTGAAGGATTTTGAGTAGTGTATTGAGCTTGACGCTTGCTCAAAGTGCTCCCCTAGGGTGTCTTTCTGTTCTTCTAGGGTATTCCCTTGATCGTTCACCATAGGCAACGAGTTTATTTGCTGCCCTTTTACCTTCCTTACGCCATTCCAAACTTTCGCCTCCTGTGTGTACGAAGTTATACCTGAAAGGAACCTCGCCCAGCTTTCTCTCCTCGCCTGACGTCGTATCCGCCTTCCCTGCGATGTTATGTTTAAATTCAATTAGATTTTCTGTGTTCGGCGATCTGCGAAATATTCCCCCTGCCTTATTCTGCCTTTTTCGTGCATTTCTACAGTTATCATTCCACCAGGGAACACGTCTTTTAGATGAACCACCATTCGTTTGCGGGATAAACTTTTCAGCAGCATCACAAATAAAAGCGGTAAAATATGCGACAGCGTCATCTATACTAAAATTGTTTATAAAATCAGGTGATAAGTGAGTAGTCTCTTTAAAATGTTCCCAGTCAGCCGATGCTAATTTCCGGATGGGAACACGAGGAGGGTTTGCATGCTCCGTTATTAAGTTTAAAGTTATAGGGAAGTGGTCACTTTCAAATGGATTATTCATCACATTCCATTCCAGATGAGGGAGAAGGGTAGCGGAGCCTATTGCTAGGTCTATGGATGAATATAAATTGTGTTGAATGCTGTAATATGTTGGTTCCTTCTTATTTAAACAGGCAGGCACTAGAGGTCAGAATAAAGTTTTCAGTGAGTCGGCCTCTTGAGTCGCAACGCGCGTCTCCCCACAACGTGTTGTGGGCGTTAAAATCGCCCACAAGTATGTAGGGTTCCGGGAGCTGTTTTATGAGTCGGCTTTTAATCTGTTTTAATCGGCTTTTTGGAGGTGATAGCTTAGGGAGATATATATGGCACAGACAGTTAAAAACTTATTGAAAAGAACCCCTCTAACTGACACTGCCTCGAGGGGTGTCTGTAAGGCTATACGTGGCGACAAGCTACAGACTTGTGTGCGAGGATTGCTACACCGCCGCCCGATGTGTTAGCCTCATCACGGTCCTTGCGGAAGATGGTGTACTGGCGAAGAAAGTTTGTTTGTGTACGTTTTAGATGCGTCTCCTGAACACACAGTAACTTTGGATTATGTTTGTGTAGGAGTTCTCTAATATCCTCAAGGTTATGGAGAAGTTCTCTAACATTCCATTGTAGTATTTGTGTATCCGGTATGTGACTTGTGTTTAGTGCTGTGCGTTTAAGAAACGAGGGTTAGCTTACGGGCCCTTTGCAGGCGCCGTGACGGGAGTTTTGTCTCTTTTGGAGCGATCGCGAGAGCCTCGCCGCTCCTTGGGCGCTGGTCGCGCCGTCATGCTGGTGGTTGTGTCCATCACCTCTTGCGAGGCGCTGGACACGCGCTCTTCCGAGCGTTTTGTTTGACGTGAAGGCCTCCGTACGTTGGACGAGGCCTTTGAGGCCACCTGCCCGGAGGTAGATGGCCCCTTCTGCTGGGTTGACGGAGCAGCGCTAGCTGCAACCGCCGCGGGGGCAGATGACGTAACTGCCGACTCACTGGTTGGGGGCGGACAGCCGCCGGAAGCCGTTGTGTCGCTGCCCCCTGACGCGTCACATCGGCAAAGGTGTTCTTTGGCAGGAACGATACCCGCCTGCGTGCCTCCTTGAAACTTATGTTTTCTTTTACTTTAATTGTAACAATTTCCTTTTCTTTCCTCCAAGATGGGCACGACCGCGACTATGCAGCGTGCTCCCCATCACGGTTTACACAGTGGAGAGAGTTTTCACAAGATTCAGAGGTGTGCTCATGAGCACTGCGCATTTCGCGCAAGTTTGGCGGCCTCGGCAGCTGTGACCGAAACGCTGGCATTTGAAGCATCGCAGGGGATTAGGGATGTATGGCCGAACACGAAGCTTGATATACCCGGCCTCGATGGACTCGGGCAGAACACTTGTGTCAAAAGTATTAGGTGTTTGGTCTGTATTTCCTTATTGTCACGCCTCGTCTTGATTCGTTTGATGTTGATGACGTTCTGCTCACCGAAGCCCTCCAGGAGCTCAGCTTCAGTCAGCTGCAAGAGATCATCATCGGAGACTACGCCACGGATGGTATTCATAGTACGATGTGGAGTCGCTGTTACTTGGGTGTCCCCAAATGATACTAGATTGGGTAGCTTTTCATAGTGTTTCTGGTTGCGGAGCTCCAAGAGGAGATCACCGCTTGCCATCCTGGATGCTTTATAACCTGTACCAAAAACTTGGGTGAGAGACTTAGACACGAGGAATGGCGAGATTGTTCGCACGGGTTTGTCTGGTCGCTCAGAGGGGACAACATGGAAACGAAGGAAGGTTTCTTTTTGGTGGGCAAAAGACTCGAAGACATCATCGGCGCGCCCCCTTTTCAGGGAGCTTCAGGTAGTGGGGGAAGGAAGTAGCCATAAAAGAGTAATTTCGGCAGTAATGCCAGCCACCCACCGTGGAGTCCTAGAAGGGGACACTGCAGGACCTGACAGCCTGGAAACGCCAGCTGTACATTACCACTAGTATAACCAAATATGAAATAACCTAGGTTGGCTATTCACACAAGGTTAACCCTTGCTGCCTGGAAAAATTGGAAGTAAAGGGGAAGCCAGAAGAAGACAGGAAAGGTGGAAAGTAAGGGAAAGACGAAGGCTGTAGGGAGAGAGAGAGACAGCAAAAGGCAACTACCGATTTCCCCCGGGTGGGTCAGTCCGGGGGTGCCGTCTACGTGAAGCAGAGGCCAAAGAGGTGTGTTGCCTCCGCCGGGGGGCCGAACACCCGGCATCGGCTCAACCCCCAGGATCCCCCTTTCCCCTGACACGGCTAAGCCGCGCACGACTACACGCGGGAGGGCCCAACCCTCGTGTGCTCGGGTACTTGGTGTCGCAACACACCAAACGCTTGCTTACGCAGACGCCTCTGCGGGGTCGCGAAAGGTCGTCCATCGACTTTCCATTGAGGAACGTCTGAGGAGCACTCATCTTGTTTTGTAAGGTTTAGAACGATGGGGAAGGATCACTGCCATAACGGTTATTATTCTCATTCGACTCCAGATATGGCACAATTGCACTGGACAGTATGCTTAAGTCTATGGAAGAAAATGTTTTGTGTAGCTAGGGCTGTATAATGTTGGTTCTTTCTTATTAAGCTAGCAGGCACTTGAAGAGAATTCGATTTCTATTATCCGTCTTATCCGTAAGAGTCACCCCGCAGTGTATTATGTGCGTTTAGATCCCCGGCGGCTATGTATGGTGGTAGAACTCATCAATAAAGCTTCGAAATGTTGTTCTAGAGAGTTGATAACTTGGGTGGGGGGATGTGTCCAGACGTGATGGGGACTAGTTTATTGAATAGCACTGCTTCGATAGCAAATGCCTCGAGAGGGGTTTGAAGTTGCAGTTGCCAGTAGGCAACGCATCTGTCGACTATTAAAGATACACCGCCGGACGATGCAACAGCGTCGTCTCGGTCTTCCCGGAAAATAGCGTGTTGCCGGGGAAAGTTTGTGTAGATTTAAGATGAGTCTCCTGCAAACACAGCACCTTTGGATTGTATTTGTGTAAACGTTCTTTAATGTCATCGAGGTTGTGCCCAAGACCTCCCACGTTCCAGTATATGTGTATCCATATTGTCTGTTCTGTGTGTCAAGATGAGTCAAGTTGCCTTATGGAGCCTTTCCAGACCCCGTAATCCGGGGTTTCTCTTTCTCAGAGTGGTCGAGAGAATCGCGCCTCTCCTGAGGCGCTGGATGCCCCGCCTGGCTTCCATGGGGTTGTGTCCATCGACTCCTGGGAGCTCCTGGACTTCCGCTCACCCGAGCGGGGTGTTTTCGGGATGGGCCTCACCTGAAGAGGTGAAGCCTTGAAGGCCATCAACCCAGAGGTCGATGGCCTCACCTTCTGCGGCGGTGAAGCAGGCATCTGCACTCGCCGGGCGGGCTGGTGGCACGGCCGCGGCCACACTCTTTGTGGACCAGGCAGATGCCGGAGTCTGCTGATGTATGGTCAGACTCTGAATTTCGTGTATCGTGTTTCCAGCGTTTCTGGTACCACACTGGACGTAAAGGTGACATTCAGATGTTTAGTCGAAATTCCTTTGTTTTTCCGTTTGATTACGACTTTTTTTACTATGGTAATGTTCTGCTCTTTCCAGCCCTCTAGGAGCTCTTCCTCGGTCAGGTTCAACAGATCAGCACTCCTCTGCTTGTGTTCATGGATCAATGTGGAGTCACTGTAAGGTTCACACCATCGAATGAGACTATGGAGTTTATCATGTTTTTGTTTATCGCGGACCTCAAGCAGGAGGTCGCCGCTTGCCATCTTTGTAATTTTGTAGCCAGGACCAATTGGCTTCGGTGAGACTTTTCGTAAATCTTAAATGTCATATCATTCGAACAGTCTTTTCAGGGTTTTCCCTATGTATGACGTGAAATCATGGAAAGGTTTCTTTGCGTTGTTCAAAAAAGTGCAATATTTCTCCGTTGCGCCCTCTTTTGATAAGGGGGCGATCAGGCAGACGGGGGAAGGACGATAAATCTATAAATAGATGCTTAATTTGGGAGGCTATGCCAGCCACCTACCACAGAGTCCAACAAGGGGACGCTACGAGACCCGAAGGAAACGCAGACGCCAACTGTACATAGCTACTATAACCTAATAGATCCAAGGTTGGATAAACTACACCAGGTTTACCCATGCTGAATGGAAGATCGGGAGTAAAACGAAGTGAAGAGAAGACAGGGAGGTGGAAAGTGAGAGAAAGACGAAGGTTGGAGGAGAGAGACAGGAAAAGGCAACCACCGATTTCCACCGGGTGGGTCAATCAGGGGGTGTCGCTTACGTGAAGCCGAGGCCGAAGGGGCGTGTTGCCTCCACCGAGGAACCGTAAAGGTCCAAACTTCCCGCATCGGCTCAACCCCCTTTTCCCCGGACACGGCTAAGCCACGCACGGTTAGACGCGGGATCGTGGATGCAACCCTCATGTGCTCGCGTGCGTGAAACGGTATTTGAAGGGACTGACAACCAATTTTTATGGCACCTACTTTTTACAGCGAAACTGTTAGCCTCTATAGTCGGTCGGGATTTTTTGAGGCGCGTCCTTATGGAAAAAAAAAACCCTTCAACGAATAAAAAAAATTCGTGGGGCCGCAACATTCATATGGAGCCGCAACATTCATATGGGGACGGATTACCAGCGAAGCTGTTTAGGCTGCATACCTTATGAAATCACATGTTTTTTCATATGTCACCACTCTACGCCGACACAAGCGCCGCCGCGGTCACCGCACCTCCCGTGCATCTGCCGCAAATGATGTTGCAGCCTCACCGGGACCCCCGACGCACGTGGGGCTATAACCACAGAAGCTCAGGTCACGTGCAGAGGCGCCATCCCCACACTCTTTCCCCCTCTCATTATTCGTGAAACAGGGTTTAAAACGAATGCAGCCCATGAAGGCCAACTTGCTACACTATGTGAACTTTCTTAATATATAGTGTTTCTTTTACAGCGCCGCATTTATGTGGTTCTGTTGGGAACCAAGGCATTAAACTTATTTTTAGAAGTTGGCGCAGTGCTTGAAGCCTGCTTCACCTCAGCTTCAAAGATCCCTTAAAGCGCATACAGGGACAAGGGACCAAACGAACGACGAAGACAACGTCCGTACTTTTGGTCCCTTGTCCCTGTATGCGCTGTAAGTGATGTTTGAAACTATGGAATACCAACTTGCCCGTACCCAAACCTTGCTTCACCTCAGCCGCGGGTCGGTCCGGTATTGCAGTCTTCGGGCTCGGCCCACGCATTCCTGTCCACGCGCCGTGATACGAACGTAAGCCGAGCCGTTTTCTTAAGGGTTAAGGGTTTTCTCACGTTTTCTTAAGGGTTGAGGTATTAACGCGACAACGTTAAGGAGCCCGCGTCGCAGAAAATCAGGTGTCGGCGTCCCTCGTTTGGCGTCGGACGTCGTTCCGGCAAAAATATTCTCGAACGACGCATACTCAGATATTCCATGTGACACAAGAAATTGACTGAACTAATTGAATTTCTCAAGCTGAAATACGGGGAAAAATCATAAACTACGACTTGCACACAACTATACTGAGATTGTAGCTCTCGGATTGTAATTTGAATATACGAGAAAACATAATTCTGTTACGCGAAAACTCAAACACCTTTTCCAGCGTTTCTACAATGCATAGGACGGAGACGGCGTCCGCCATTTGCGCATGCCGGGGCGTAAATATCTCAAAGTCCACGGAGTGGCGCGCCCGCTTCCTTGACACTTCCAGATGGCGTTCGCCTCCGCCGCATCGTGTTTCAGCACGTGCAACCGTGCGGAACGTTAAGTCTTCATAAACTTTAAGCAGTAGTTTGGAAGTAGGTTGGTTGTAGTGTGTGTGCACTGGTATCGGGAATACTAATTTGGTAGGATAGTTAGATCGTGGCCGCGTCTCTGAACACGTGTAAACACGTATCATACCATAATTCTGTGCGGCATTTCTTACTTCTAAATCATTGGTGATAATAACTTCGAAGCATATTAAGAATTTAGATTCTGTGCGTATCGGCCTTTGCTAGAAGGCACGTGCTCTGAAAGCTTCGGCGTTTGTATTAGAAAAAACCAAGTGTAACAGATGACAAGAAAGACGGAAAAGTGTGCAGTGTGCGGGGGGTTCCTCAAGGCAGACGAGGGGATGGATGAGAATGGAGAGGGAATCGAGTCAATCGCCAGACCCTGATGTCGATGCTAGGCTGAAGAAAAATGAGGCTTTCCAGGATGAACTTGTCAAACAGGTCGAAGAGCTAAAAAATGAGCTAAATATGGAGCGCGCTGCACGGAAGGCGGCGGAAAAAAGACTTCAAGCAGCTGAGTAAGAGCTGAACAGGGCCGCAATCGTGAACGAGAACGGTGGGAACACTGGAACGCAGTCGGCCGACGTGACAGGAGAGCGAGTGCCAACAAAGCACGTGGAATGCGCGCAACGTGGCGAGGGGGTAGCGGGTAAGAGCTGTATCTACCTTGACGTGGCCACAAAGAAAAAGCAGGAACGCAGAGGTCAATGCATGCCCCTTGTCAAGTCCAAATCACACAGAAAAGGATGACAATGGAAAGCAGGGAGAGGCCTCGGCAGTAGGAGAGAGCGAAAGGGTGATTATCGCCGGCAACTCAAACCTGGCTAGGTGCTCAGAGACAATTGTGGAGATGGTGGAAGGCGACAAAAGAGTGGCGGTAGGTACATTTCCAGGACGGGCATTGGGTGCTGCCATGGAGCGAGCAAAAGTAAAGCTGGCGGAAAGTGCCCACGGACGCAACCTTGTCAGTAGCAGGTGGGCTAAATTACGTCCTAAACAGAAAAAAAGATAGGAGTAGCTCAGCGCTTGGCGAAGGGGGTAGACGACATGCGCGAGCTGTCCCCTCAGGTGCAGATCGTGGTGTTACCGGTGCCGGAGGTGCCTGTACGTGACAGTAACGTACAAAAAGCCGTATTGGCTGCTAATGAGACTATATGGACAATGAGCCGAGACAAAGGTTACGAGGTTGTCGAAGTAAACAGGGAAGTGAGAAGGTGTGGTGGTTTCCAACGAGACGGGATCCACTTGAATCACAGGCTTGGACGAGAAATGGGCTGGCGAATTGCTAGTCGCATGGTTGCTTTTTTGGGGGCGGACGGGTGATTAGGAGGCCAGTGTAGGTTGTAATGAAGAAGGTCTCCTCTAGGAACTTTAGAGGAACTTTAGAATAGCATCGCCGTCATTAAGTGAAAAAGAAGGAAAACAAGGAAGAGGGCTCGCCATACAATAGGCTACATAAACATGCAGGGCGGCAGAAGAAAGGAAGAGTGGGTAGAGATTCAGGAGCAGTTAAATAGAGAACAAATAGGGATGCATGCGGTTACAAAAACGCATTTTAGAGACTTGGAAGGGACGCCAGTGATTGAGAACTACGTTTGGGACGGGTGCAATAAAACCAAATCGGAAACAAAGGGAAGGGGCGTCGGAATGCTCATTCATGAATGTCTGATGTTTAGTGGCGCAAGGGCCAGGTATGGCCAAAAAGCGCCATGTCAGTGTTATTGGGAATGCTCATCCATCAGGGAGCCAAATGGAAAATAGTACGTTCAAAATGTCAAGAGCACCTTTGGTTATCATGTACAAATGCAAAACTTGGCTGGGCGTAACGTATTTGTGGACCGGAAATAATTGCACAGAGAAGAACCAAGAGTTAGTGGAATGCCTAAGTGCTGATATTAAGGGTTTCGGGAATAATGCCGTAATTATCCTGTTAGGTTAAAAAAAATATTTTCGCTGTAACAACAACGTTTTCACAAAATTGTGCAACTTAGTCAAATCAAGGGAAGCGTTATATGATTTCCGAAAACAGAGCCAATGGGTGTTACCTTTCACAAGAACAAATTATGGTTTCAGGCGATTGCAGTACCAGGTGCCGAAAATATTAAATATGATACAGGCTTCCCATACCGAACTAAATGCTATTACGAGAAAGGCACTGAAATTTAATTTAATTAATAATGGTCAAATCTTATAAATAACATTTGCCATGATTATTATTTTCTTCTTTTTTATTCATTTTATTTTTTAGCATGTTCCAAACCTCGCTTTTCCATCGTTCCGCATTTTTTTGTTCCGCTGAACATTGCCGTTGCATTGAGTTGAATTTTTGGTATTTTAAAGCGTTTTTGTTCAGGTGTTTCTTGTCATTTGTGCATGATCTTTTTTTTTTTCCTCCACCTTTTTCTGTATACAGATGTATGCCTACATGTACAGATGCAAATATGTATAGATGCTGGGTTGGTGTAGATGCGCATGTGAATATATGTATACAGATGTTATAATTGTTCTGCTGTGAATATCAATATCTGTATAATGTGAAATTGTTTTTGCACATATGTAACTGATTTTCTTTGTGAATGTTCTGCAACTGTTTGTCAAAGACAGGGGACAGGGACCTCGTCAAGCTGCGATTGTGCAGCTTTTTGTTCCTGCCCTTGCATTTTCTTTTTCTGCGCAAAGGAAAATGCGAAATAAAGTTTGAAAGTTTGAAAGTTTAGGTGACCTGAATGCCCACATACAGGATCTAGATGGCTATACCGACAACAACGGGAAGTCAATGCTAGACCTTTGACATAAACTCGTTTTCGTGAAGACAGGGCCCAAGTGTGACGGGCAGACCACATGGGAAGTGGGAAATTGGCAATCGATTATTGATTACTGCTTGATAACAGAAGGAATTCGTGATAAGTTGAGAAATGGTCATTGACAAGGAAGGGTATAGCAGCACAGGGAGTGACCACAAACGTATATTGAAAACGGTATGTGTAGTTGCGAAAGAGAGCAAGGAGCACAAAGCGAGTCCAAATTTGAACGTTGGGCAAATAACAAATATAGTGACATGAGTCGAGGAAGAACTTGGCAAATGGCCAAGCAAAGAGTGGAAATACGGCGAGCTAAGTGTAATAACGACAGAAATACAGAAAGAGAAGCAACATGCTCGTTGGAAAGGAAGAAACCGAAAAGCTGGTGGAACAGGGAAATACGAGAAGCGATCTCCGAACGACAGAAGGCCTCCCGAGAGCACAGGCAGGAAAAAAAAAAAAAAGCGCAGTTGCCGCAGGATGAAGTAGCCAGAAAATGGGAAATCTACCAAGAGAAAAAAAATGTATGGTTCAAATACTCGTTCAAGCACAGATAAAAGGTGAAAGTGAACGTTGTTTGTCAGAAATACGTGATAGAAAGAAGGCCTAGAATATTTTGGAACCACATAAACTTATTAAGCAGGAAGTCGTGAACAATACAACAACGTATCCTAGACGAAGATGGAAACAAACTAGCAGGAGACGCGACATTAAATTACACCCGAAAAATAACAGCCGAATATTTCTAAGGCAATGGCGAGGTTTTACTTGAGGAAAAAAAAGAATATGAAAGATAACCAGATGGAAGAGAAGCGGGTGCTGACAAATTTTAACTGTAAGAAAGCCGAAAAGAAAATTGCCAAGCGCACAGCCACAGGGCTAGACAAGGTTCCCGCTACGGTTATTAATGAACTAGGATAAAAAAGTAAGGAAGCTCTGGTGAAAGCAGCAGAAAAAAGTTCAAAAGATAGACGAATACCAGAAAGTTGGTGACAAAGTAGAATGAATTTATAAAGGTAAGGGGGAGAATTCACTCGTACAGGCCATTGACCATTACATCGGTAATGTACAGGTTAGCAATGCAAGCAATTAAATTAAAGCTGCAAGCATGGGCAGAGAATAAGGGAATTTTGGGGGAACTTCAGAATGGCTTCAGAATATGTAGGCGTCTGGATGATAACTTATTTGTTCTTACTCAGTCTATTGAAATATCCAGAGTAGAAAGGAGATCGTTATATGTGGCCTTTTTTTCAGATTATAGGAGCGTATGACAACGTAGATCGCAACATCTTGTGGGATATTCTGGAAGGGGAGGCTTGGTCGACGATTGTATACAGCTTTTGAGAGAGATTTACCTAGAAAATACCATTTGCGTTGAACGGGAAGGAATGAGGAGGGAGGAGAAAGTTGATATCAACAAGGGACTGAGGCAGGGGTGCCCTTTATCCCCACTGCTGTTTATGATGTACATGGCGAGGATGGAAAGGGCGCTAGAGGAAAGTAAATTAAATTATGGGGTTTTACGTGCCAAAACCACTTTGATTATGAGGCACGCCGTAGTGGGGGACTCCGGAAATTTTGACCACCTGGGGTTCTTTAACGTGCACCTAAATCTAAGTACACGGGTGTTTTCGTATTTTGCCTCCATCGAAATGCGGCCGCCGTGGCCACTAGAGGAAAGTAATGTCGGGTTTAATCTCTCATACAAACAGGCGGGTACAGTAATAGAGCAGCAGCTTCCAGGATTATTTCATGCGGACGACATTGTGTTGCTAGCTAACGAGCGAAGTTATATGCAATGTCTGGTTAATATCTGTGGACAGGAAGGCGAGAAGTTAGGCGCGAAATTTAGCGTTAAAAAAATCAGGTCTTATGGTATTCAATGAAAACAGTGAAGAGACAGTGTCAATTTAGGTCCAGGAAATAGCTCGGGTAAAAGAATATAAATACCATGGTATATGGATAAACGAAGGCGATAGATATATGGAAACACAGGAAAAAACAATAACAGCAAAGGGGAAGAGAAATGCGGCCATAAAACACAGAGCGCTATGGGGATACAATAGGTACGAGGTGCTCCGGGGTATGTGAAAAGGTGTAATGGTTCCAGGGCTTACATTTGGAAATGGGCTTTGCATTAAATTTGGGGTACAATCAGGACTCGATGGCAACCAAAGGTCAGTGGGACGCGTTGCATTCTGCGCTCACGGGTAGTCTACAAAGGAAACTGTGCAGGTTGATATGGATTGGATAAGCTTGGAAGTGAGAGAAGCTCACAGTGGAATTGATTATAAAGAGCGACTGAGGAATATGAACGAAAGCAAATGGGCTGGGAGAGTTTTCAAGTATTCGTACAGGAAAAGCGTAGATTCACAGGGGAGGAAAAGAACTTGGGACCTTACCAGCAAGTATGCGACCTGTATGGTGAGCAAGATGGCAACAAAGAACATAAAGCGGAAAGTCAGAGACGCTGAGATAATCTCATGGGTGGCGGCAAGGGAAACGAAACCTGCTATCTTAACCTGCTAACTGCTTAAAAGGGAAAAACGAAATCAGTAAAGAAACAATTTATGATAACTCAAAGGGAAGCTCATTACTTTTCAAAGCGAGATCAGGATGCCTCAGAACACGCACCTATAAAGCGAGATATAAGACTACATCTTATAGATGTAGTCTTATATCTATAAGAAAGAAGCGAGTGCTTGCTGCGGTAAAACTAGGGAAACGATGGAGCATGTTTTATTAAAAATGTGAAGACATCTGCCCAGCGGTCGATTGAGTGACCTCCTTGATGCCCTTGGGTTCATCGAAATCAGGGGAAAAGTAAACGCGTCCGCAGTAGAGATTAGTAAGCGGCGATTGGAAGATTGGTGGAAGAAAAGTAGGGAAACGACAAACAATGGAGGCGTGCAAAAACAAAGTTCACAATAGAGGCTCAGAAGGTTTGGTTATGGGAATCCATCGCGGTTTTTTGTCCCTCTCCTTTTTTCGTTTTTCTTCGTTAGCAAAGGTAGGACATTAGGCGACGTAATAACAAGAGCTTGGTGGCGCAACCCACCACCCCGTTCCATAGGGGACGCTCATAGCATCCATCCTTCGGTCCATCGCGGCCCATGCAAGAGGCCGCGTTTCTAGCACAAAACTCGCCTTCGTGCATAGCGTTCGCGGCGAGCGTTTCCCGCTAAACATTACGGTTACATGCGCTGCAGTTGCCGGGAAGCGTGAGAAGCAGTCAGAGAGCTTTGAATGCTACCGCGTTCCACTTTTAAAAGCGAAGCTTGAGCGTTCTCCAGATGTTTTCTACTATACTAACTACGCGCTATCGTGGTTCCCTGTCCAACTGCTTTGGTTACATACAAGTCAAGGCGTCTTTTTTTTTTAGCCAGACTAAGCTACGTGGTACTATTAAGGTCTATTCCATTCAATCAAGGTTATTTCCCTTTCTGTATTCATTTACGGTAAACTGCTCCTAGGCGCTCGACCCAGCACTGGTCAGCCTGCTGGAATATGTGAAGACGAACGGGCTCGGAGATCACCGCTAAACATCGGCCTCTCGTGGGCCTTGCCTCTCCCTTCGGCTACCTCCGTCCCTGGATGTTGCCTTCCCCTGCTTACTGACACCTTCTCTCCCTTTCCCCTCTGTCTCCTCATCTCTCATCTCGCGTCCCCCTCCCCCACGACTCTGCGCCGTGCTCCCAAATGGGCTGCAGAATCAAGCGTCATCTCTCGTGTGAACCACCACCATCACCACCACCACCACCGCCGCCCTCGATTGTCCGAGGTATGCAGTGGCGCACCCTGCACCCCCGGCTGTCCTCGATTGCACGGGGTGCAAGCAAAGGTGCCGCCGCTATGCAGTGCACCCTCGAACCTTGCAGCGAGTGGGTGCAGCCCGTTGCACCACAACCGGCACAGCTTGCACCTTTTCGTTTGCGGTGCCGTGCACCTTCTCTCACAGATACCTCAGAAATCGCAGTACTCACTGGCAAACTCGTGGACGTATACAAGCACTCATGTGCGCCGCCATGCAATGAGGGACGCCACGCCACGGCTCTGCGGCTTCATTCGTCGCCGCAATGACAACGCAGCTCATTCGCGTGAACTATTCAAGTATAAGCCCCCATGCCAGCGTGCGCGCGACGGCGACACGCGAAGTCGAACCCCGCGCGAGCGACGACGTTGAACGATGTCTCTCCGGTGTTGCCAGTATGCGGACAACAAATAAGCGCCGAAATTGGTTTGACGCGTCCTTTAATAATTTAAGTTGATGTGCCTTCCTATAAGGAGCAGCATAAAATATTGTGAAGGTCTTGCTGTCAAAGCGAAGCTTTCTTTGCCTTTTCTTTCAGCTTTCCGACTGCTGCTGTTGCTGTCCGGTACACCGCGTCGGGGGGGGGGGGGGGGGGTCAGAACGTGTGTATACATAACTCGTTTTCACCCCACCGCGTCGAATGTTCACAATGTCGTCTGGAGCTCCCTGGGCGTCGCCACATTAGCCTCTTGACAGCTGCAATTATCCGCAACTCCGTTCCGAAGCATTGCAGGAACTGTAGCGCTTCCCTTTCTACTAAGGTGCGAGTACAGAAAGGACGTAGATATAACTGTAAAGAGGAGGGAGGAGAAGAGGCAGTTCCCATACAAGGGAGATAGGGGAGGTGACGTGAGAAGGCAAGGAAACCCTACTACTATACGACAGTGGTTGCGGGGAAACTGGATAAGCTTAATTTCAAGGTACGGTACAGTACGTTACTGCTATTTCTGAAAATTACCATGCAAATATTAATGAAGGGATTCCTTTGTAGCAATTGCAACGATTGGGTGGATGTCTCGTTATCCCTTTATTAATTACCTCTCTCCACATTGCGGGTTTCCGTAGAACTATTACGTCAAACTCTTGCCTTTGCTTCGAATTGTTAAGTTCGGCTATACTCCCTACGATCTGCTAGCAGCCTGGTTAGTTCAGATAGAGCGGCTGCCCCGGAAAGGCGGTGGTCCCGGGTTTGAGTCCAGGGCCAGGACGAATTTTTCTTCAACTGGGAGGCTTTTCTTTCAAGGAACCCGTATGGGTTTCCTTTGTAGCAATTGCTACGATTGGGTAGATGTCTCGTTATCCCTTTATTAATTACCTCTCTTCACCTTACGGGTTTCCGCAATACTATTACGTCAAACAATGCAAATATGTCAAGCGGACAAACTACGCAGGGCGTGCAGAAACAGAGCAGTATTAAAGCGCACCGCAGGGTCCAGGGGACAATACGACACTACGGAAGCGGTCGACCGTCAAATCAACACTTCTGTGCCCACCGCGGTGGCTTTGCAGCTTTAGCATTGCTAGAAGTCGCGGATTTGATCCCAACCCCGGCAGCCCCATTTCAATGGAGGCGAAATAGACAACGCACGGGCACGTATATTTTGGGACACGTTAAAGAACATCACGGCGTCAAAATTAATCCGGAGTCCGCCACCACGGCGTGCCTCATAATCCGATTGTGGTTTTGGCACGTACAGCCCCATAATCATATTCAAGTTTAATACTTCTGCCACAATGCGATGTGCCATGTGAGGCAATGTCAACGCTCAACCCTCTCAGACGTTATGAAATATGGCGCACAACAACGCCTCAAGCAAACACCTCTCCCTGTGTGTTCTTTGTATCACGTAGACAAACAGCAGTGGTGCACGCAAGGTAACGTTTAACATCAACTCACCACTCTCGTGTTAACCTAAACGTTGAAGAAATTAAGCTTTAGCCGTCAACATCACCAGTAATTATCGTCAATCAAAGCATCCAGCACGGAAAGCTTCACTTACATCGATTCCCGCAGTGCGTGGGGATCTGCATATTTTTGTTTTCCACTGCTGCTGCTACAGTCTGGCATGGCACGTCGGGAAGCCGTTGAGAGCACATGGCAGTAGCGTGGTAGAAGAGATAGACGGTGTCAAAAGTTATGCAGATCCTACACACCGTGGGAATCGATGTAAGCGAAGGTTTCTGTGCTGTTTGCGTTGATTGACAGTATTTGGCGGTGATGTACGTTGACGGCATACGATAGTCCTGAGGTGATGTTGAAGTGTAAACTCCATGCAAGCGATCTTGCGAGCGACAGCGAAATAAAAGCGACGTGATGGAGATGGCTGTCGCGTTCGCTCGTCGCCTAGAAGTCGTACCCCATGCATGCGACGACATTGAGCAACGTCTCCCCGGTGTTGCCGATATGAGGGCAGCAAATACGCACCCAAATTGGCGTGACGCGTGCTAAATTAATGTAAGTTGATGTGTTTTACTGTAACTGCACGAGGTTAGCACTGTCATTGCCTCACACGGTACATCACATAGTGGCTGAAGTGTTGGCTTGCTAGCGCGTTATCTTGACGCTGCGGTGCTTCAATCCGGCCTAGAGTCTTCACGCCTTGCTTCAGTTGTCCGCATGGACAAACTTGCGCGGTAATTATTTTTCAGGAATAGCAGAAAGAGGCACTATGTTACCAAGAATTTAACACTTTCCCTTATGTCCGCCGTTTTAGCCATCTCTATATAAGTTGCGTTTCCTTTGAGACCCATAACGACTTGTGGCGGTGTGTTCAACTTCTTTCTGACGGCACCTCCCCCCACCCCTCTCTCTCGCGATACTCCCATGTACCGTAGTTACTCGCCTAATGGACGCACTTTCCCCCCGAAAATCTTGCCCAACGTTAGGGGTGCGTGCATTATGCGGTAAAGGAAACTCGAGCGGTGTGATCAGCGGCGTAGCAACAGGGAGGGCCGGGGGGCCGTGGGCCCCGGGTGCAAGTGGCCAGTGGGGGGGTGTCATATATGCCTGAAGACGCCCCTCTTTCCGCCGGCTTGACTGGGCGCAAATTGCAAAGAATTCTGCGGTATCCAGTAATCCGAGCTCATGCACGCGATGCGTTGCGCCGCAGAATTGTCGGCTGCAGCTCTATCAACACCCCACGAAATAATTGCACGAATGTGCGGGCTAAAAAATTTAATTCGCGAAATGGTCGCTAAACTACTCGCCTTAGCGGAACGTTTCATGTGGGGTGCGCTCGTGCTGTGCGTTCATGCTGGAAGCAGGAGTCGCTAAGCATACAGTGAGGCGTTGTAAGGCGTTGGGGCTCTTGGGTCCCTCTTCCGTTCAGAACGCGCAGCGAAGACGAACAAAGCAGCAAGAGGGCGTTCAACCAGCGTGCCCGGCGCTCGCGTTTACGGCGAAGCGTTCGTTGAGAGCAACGTTGCATAAGTGGGGCCGTCAAAAGTCGCGAATGGGATTCTCTGGATCGTCTTCAGACTCGGTTCGGCCGAAGAGTTTGGCGGCGTATGCCCGCCGCGATGTCCGGCTCGCTTTTACTTGCCCTCTCCTGCTCGCTCCGAGAAGCCGCTGCGAAACCTGCCGTTATGTTTCAGGCTTTCCTTCTTACCCTCGAAAGTTTCAGAAAACTTGTTGAGTGACTTCATGTCACAAGTACAGTGTCTGTATCAGCTGCACAGAATTTTATTTTAGAAAAAGGCGAATTTTGTAAGGATATTTCCCGACCGAGATTCTATGAAGTTATGTCTTTTTGTGATTACTAGGAACTCTGTAGTGCGAAAAATATGGCAGAAAAGTAGTAACCATATCCTTAATAATCCCGTAATTAGTACTTATAGAGGAAGCACTTCAATTCGAGAATTGAGGACTGAAAGTCATATTATTAACTCAACAAAAACTTCTTAAACAAAATCGTTTTGGGTGCTACAACCTACAGTACTTTGGCACTGCGGGCGGTGCCCAGTATATGGCAGCAGCGAAAAAAATATGAAATAGTGGACCAGTGACGTTGATCCCTTAATCCTCTCCATTGCGAGTGCAGACCAACAGTAGTGCAAGCTTTCGCGGGTACGGGCTTCATCGCGGCCTTTTGTTTCTTTTTTTATGGTGACGCCAAGAATCGACGCGAAGCGTGCTCTATTCTGTTCCCAATCTTGCGCTGGTACCGCAGCTCGGATAATCACGTTTGTTCGTATAGCAGCAAATGAAAACAAGGCTTTATTGATCAGGATGAAGAGAACTCGTAATTGTCATATCATTGGCGCCCGCGCAGCGGGGATGCAGGTAGCGTTTTCTAATAGGGTGAGGAGATCAGCGTCACCGACAAACAATTTAATTTTCGTTTTCGTTCAGGGCTGCCCACAGATAAAATACCGCGTGCCATAGAACCTACGACGATTTTTGTGAAGTTGTTGTTGGGCAAGATATCAATGTCGGGCTTCAATTTTGCAAATGCAATATTGCCGCTAAACTTGGTAATTGAAACTTTATTATAAAGATATTTTTGTTACTTGTGACGTGAGTCTTGTTTTCCACAATGCCGCATTTGTATTGGCTGCCAAGCCTTACAGTCTGACAGAAGATGTGCACATGGGCTTATCACACGTTATCAGTGCCGCACCCTGTTATTTGGCGCAGGAAAAACAGCGTGTATATTTGCTGCATTCGCGATCTCTGGGAAAGAAAGCGAAGGAGAGGGGGACCCGGGGAACGTGCGCGGTATCCAAGGCGGCTGTACAGGTGCTGAAACCCGGAAATTGTCGATATCCTCGCCTTCCTCGACTACATAAGGGGGGGGGGGGGGTGACAGAAGACCTATGGGCCCCGCGTGCGAGACGACCTAGCTACGCCACTGGGTGTGATAATATAAAAGGTGGTTGCGATGTAAAGCAGATATTAAAGTTTGTTCCTTGCAAGACTGGGGTATCAAATTCCACCCACATGTGGAGAATCATATGTGGGACAAAGTGGCAGGTGCCTCAATATTCGGTTAAAAGAGCATAATCAATGATTAAAAAGTCTGACACATCGGATCTAACGACGGACTGTAACATATGCGGCTGCACATCCGTGTCAGTATAGATACTGAAGTCCTTCCTAGACGTAGATGCCAAACAACTCGCGAAATAATCGAAGCGTTTCATATTAAAAGAATGGGGGACGCATGCGCCAGCCACGCATCGGTGTTCTTGCCAGACAAAAAATATGCATACCTGCTTAGCACGTGCGCTCACCCTACGTAATCTCTTAGTTGAAGTTGTTTTGCCTTTGTGGTCTAGTTTTTTTTCGTAATTTTTTGTTTGATTTTTGCTTTCTTTTAACATTTACGCCTTTGTTAACCTTCTTTGTATCTGGCCACATATTCGTTGGTTTCCATGTGTGTTGCTATCGCTTATACGATCTTTTCAATAAAATCAGCGCTCGCCCTGTGTATATCGTCTGTCTTGGTCCTTTCTCACTGTAACAAAATAAAAAAAATTACGGGGTTTTACGTGCCAAAACCACGACATGATTATGAGGCACGCCGTAGTGGGCCTCCAGTAATTTGCACCACCTGGGGTTCCTTAACGTGCACCTAAAACTTGAGTACGCGGGTGTTCGAAATGCGGCCGCCGTGGCCGGGATACGATCCCGCGACCTCGTACTTAGCAGCCAAACAGCATAGTCTGTAAGCAACCAGCGCGGGTTGCAATAAAACTATGTTACCGTACCAAATCGCCCAACTGTCCATCCTACTGCTTTGGATCCGGCTGGCGTTCCCGCACGTCGTACGTCGAATCGTACCGTCTCTCTCCTACTTCACGGCAGCAAGCTCGAGGTGCTATCATTATACGAGAAAAAGAAAAAAAACTCACTTTTACTCTGGAAAAGAAAAAGGGAGGTGGGTAGGGCGTTCAGTACATCAAAGTGTTCATTGTGCGAGTAACTACGGTATACAAGCGGCTACGGACGAAGAGTGGCAACGTTATTCCCCCATTTCCTGACGGCGTTGACTTTAGTCATTCTTTGTATTCTCCCACTATTTCATATCTACCATTCTAGTTTTTCTCTTGGCTGTTGCGCACGCGAGTACAAAGGTAAACGTTGCAGCTACTGCAATGCTCTTGCGGGGGGCTGACACGCAATTACAGTCGTTCAGGGAGCACTGTGTCGATAGTCAGGGAGCTCGAGAAGTCATTGCGAAAACGCCGAAGAAGCTCTCGTTTGAGAGGTGTCATATAGGTAATTCTCCCACGCCCCCTGCCATGTACATTACACACTTTCTTAACCACCTCCCTGCGGCATACCAGACAGCAGCAGTGGAAAGGTCGAAGGAAGAGGCAACGAAAGCTTCGCTTTAGAAAGCATACCTCGTTTGGGGGGAGCGTGGCCGTAGGCCCCAATGCTTTCTCCACAGATCATTGTAGAAGTTGCAGTGCTTGCCTTTGCGCTCACGCGCAAAAGTCTGGAAAGGGAGTAGAGAGAGGAGGCAGGGAATGGGTAGAACCGGATAAACGCCTCCTATAACAGGCCTGTTCATTGCTTTATGACGTCATGCTACTTCGACCGCACTTTCCATTGTCAAGCCCGGCGTGGCGAAAGTAGTGACGTCAAAATCACTGCGGCTTACTTGGGAGCATCTCCATTAGATCCTATGGCAGTCGGGCAAGGTAGCATGACGTCACGCCCCGAAGTGCACAGGCCTTGTGCTATCCAGAAGGCGTTGACCAGATGCCCTATCCACCGAATCCCCACAGTCGCGCGAGGTGAGTGAACAACTTCACCACTCTCATAGCCTCCGATATCGGACTGCGCCCGCTCGAAGGCCATGCCACTTTTCAAGAAGGGCAATGCGACGTCAGAAAGTATGCGTCTTGGGATGGGCTCAATAAAGGAAAGTCTACTACTACAGGTGGGTTCAGTTGGATAAGTGGATATATGCGAAGGTACAGTACGTTTCTGCAATTTCAGAAAAATAAACATCCTGCAGAGAACGGACGCAAGACATACAGACGCAAAGCATCAAAACACCGCAGCGTCAAGCCGACACTACGCAAGCGGCCGCACAGCAAATAAATTCTGTATCTGACGCAGTATCTTGGTGGCTATGGCGTTGCTCGAGGTCGCGGATTTCATACTGACCGCTACTCGATGGGGCAAAATGCAAAAACGCTCGTGCACTTACATTTAGGTGCTCGTTACAGACCCCCGGGTGTCCGGAGTCCCCCACCTGCAACGCGCCTGATAATCAGATCCTGGTTTTGGCACGTGAAGCACCATAATTTAATTAATGTTTAACACTTCTGCCACGATGCGATGCTGTGTGAGGCAATGACTGTGCTACCCTTCTCGCAGCCTACGAACAATGACCCACAACAACGCCTCGAGCAGTGTACTACGTGGGCAAACACAAATGGTGCACGCAAGGGTAACATCACCTTACCACTCTCGTATTGCACCAAGCACTCAATAACTTAAACATTCACCATCATTATCCTCGCCAATGACCGCCGTTTAACGCACACACTACAGAAAGCTTCGCTTACAATGCATGGATCAAGTTTGTTCTTAATCCGCAATATGCACAGAATGAAGCGCACCACGGCGGCCGCATTTCGATGGGGGCGAAATGCGAAAACACCCGTGTACTTGGATTTAGGTGCACGTTAAAGAACCCCAGGTGGTCGAAATTTCCGGAGTCCTCCACTACGGCGTACCTCATAATCAGAAAGTGGTTTTGGCACGTAAAACCCTACAATTAATTAGAATAAAGCGCAAACGAGTATGTAATATAAATACTGCGATTTTAAACAATAAGTAAGCGGTACTTGATAACAGCCTACTTGCGTACATTGACTACACCTCAAGTACCACGTTTTCACCGGCAGTTCTCGCCACTTAGTTTCTTGCGACTTCCTGTGTCAATTTAAAATAACTTCCTACTTAAATCGGGAACAGCATGCTCGATTCTACCATTACAAATTATGTTCTTTTCATTCCCACCAACATCTCACGGCACATTGATGAGGAGCCGTTTGAGTGAACTCTAATATACCGGAAAACTAAAACGCAGGGCAAACAAAGGTTATCATTCTTCAGGAAAGCTGAAATGGACATTATAGGAAAGAAACCTCTCATTACAACTACCACTTAAATTTTGAGACGAGCTTTAATTCTCGAGCAATTTAGGGATCGCGTGATTTGATAAAAAGACGCAGAATACTTCCGCTGCCTGGTGCGGTTCACAACCACTATACGCATCGACGAGGAACGAGCACTTGCCCGTGTTCCTGCAGAAATGCCTTGCACCCACGCATAAAGGGGTGAGGCAGACCAGTCAGTGCCAGCGGACTTCCTTAGACTTCAACGGTTTCTTCATTTCTGAAGCAAGGAAAGGCGACGCGAGTGACGGTCGCGGTGGGACGGGGGATGACAAGTCGGACTGGTTGGCCCTGCAGGCTACTTTTCTGCTATATTGCAAACTGCTTGTAAGTACTCTCTAAAGTCCTTTTCCCCAACTCCGACACTGAACCGACCGCTTAAGAAGGGACACAATAGGGTTCGCAGACACGCTGTGGTGCAAACCCCGAAGGTATAAAACAACGCACCAGCAGTTGCTGTGTGGCGAAAGGCAGCGTGGGTTGCCGGATCGCCAGAAAAATTAGTTTCTCGTTGCTGGTTAGCAGTTTTCCGAGGTTCGGGAAGTCCGGGTGGCATGTACAAAGGCAGTCGATGAGGCGCAGTTCTTCCACCTGGGAGTGAGAAGAACATCGGAGTGAACGAGCAAACAACTTACGAATGAACGATCGAACACCGATACACAGTCGGTTCTCCTCGCCGACCGTAATATCGTATGTGCATGTTCTGCGCAGTTATACCATTCAAGTAGCGCACGTTCCTTCGCGTAAGTTACAGCGCCAGCTCACGAACGCGTTTACAACAGACTACAGAACGTTCCCTGGAGTGGTGAATAAGCGCAGACTACGATTATGTGTGTACACCGTATCCCGAGAGATGCCCCACCCCCGAACGATAACCCACCCCTGTCTGTGGCACGATTTTCAAGTGTTTCAAGAACGCCGACAGATAACCCACCCCCTGACAATACCATTCCCGGCATTCATAATCCTCAAAAGAGCCGATCGGCCGGATCCCCCTGAAGGTGTTCGCCTTCAGCGTTCCAGGTGTGCTTTTTTAGATTGCAATACCATTCATACAAACTCTTTTCTTATACTTTATATATATTTATGTATACTTATATATTTCTTACACCGTGGATCAGAAGGCGGAGAGCTTCATGAGCGGATTGCTTCGGCGGTCCCCCCTTCCGCTGCCGTGCATGCCAACCACGTCGAACACCGTGCGTGAGGAGGTTGTCGACTTTTTGTTTGAAAGTGACAATGACTGTTTGTTCAACTGTTTTGACGACGAATGAATTCATGGCTGATGAACGCGTGTTCCTTCTTTGGCTGCTTCAAATTTTTAAACTTTTTTTACTGCACGCTGAAAGTTATCCTACCTTATATTTTCACTGGATATTCTTTCAATTTTAGATGGGCTATCTCTGGGAATTTCACGATAGGCGAAATTGGGGCCTAGGGGCACACGAATGATAGCAGAAAAAAAAATAAAGCAGCTTCCAAAGCCCTCTGCGAACATGTAGATACCATGCAGCATAACATAAACTGGGATCAGGCTTCAGTAATCGCCAGGGTATAGAATCTTTAGATGCAAAAGAAAAATTATAATCTTAACTATTTAAACAGCAGAAAAGAAGCTGTACCAAAACTATGGTGATGCCCCACCTACGTACGGGACATGCCTAAACAGATTACTGAAGCGAACTGAAGCTCGATGTTTCGAGCATTTTACCTTATAGTGAAGAAGGCTTCCGTGTGGAAGCCTTTTGTGTAGTCTACAGGCAGATACTGTCGAAGATCGGCGTCGAGCTCGCACGCGCAAGGGCTGCCACAAGGAATAAAGGAGAGGGGGCAGCCTCTGCCAGTCCTCAACGGTGTTCGCATGTGTCTTGTGCCTCGCCGGAACCCACAGACCGCCGACGGTCACACTGCGGTCATCTCACGCCTCCCTACAGGAGATGTTTGACAGATTACTGAAGCGAACTGAAGCTCGATGTTTCCAGCGTTTAACCTTATAGTCAAGAAGGCTTCCCTGTGGAAGCCGAGACGCCTCCTGTGTGTGTTCAGATAAGTTTGTCCGGTGACCATTTCACTGTTGATCAAAAAGTATATTTTGCTGCCCGAGTGCCAGGAGAGATGAAAGTCTAGCGAGAAAAAAATATTTGTTTTTGTGAAAGAAATATGGAAGCGTCTGGACAGACAGAAGCGCTTTTTGGTAATTATGCGGAATCCTAATTTTGGTTGCCTCACAAAGGAATAGCGTTGTGGCTACGGCTCTAAAAATAGAGAGTTATTGAGTACGGGTCAATAGCATCGATTCTAATTCATTATTACAGAGTATGACCGCTATGATGGGGAAAAGAAAAAAATCGTAAAAGCGGAGCATCGCACAATATTGGTCAAAGTCGAAATTTATTTATCCGTATGTGTGAAGACCACAGTTTTAAAGTTTTTTCAGCCTCTTTCCTTCAAAGTCATTGAAATTTGAGGCAAATATCTTGGTCCTAGTCGCCACTAAAAACTGATGAGAGGCGTTCAAGCTTAGGCCTATTATTAAATTAGCGTTAGCTTAAAGGTATATTTCCTAGAGAAAGCCATCCTCGATTTTCTTTAAAATTTCTCCACATTAAGTCTATTCACTTGAACTATAATGTAAGCTGGAAAATATGCTGCATCATTTCTTTTGTTTCAGAATTACAAAGCGAAAAATGGCCTGGCGAAAGTTACGTGAAGTCACGTGACACCCTTTCCCTTGTGCTTTGACATGCGCGACGTGGGTACCATCGCAGAGCTTGTTCGAAGACCGTTCATTTGAACTCCATGTACGGTTGGGAATCACGCATGGGTGATCGAAAGATACGCGAGGTCACGCGACGCCATTTCTCATGTGATTTGACGTTCGCTACGTGGGTACCATCGCATAGCTTTTGTGATTCCCATTCGTTTGATATTTATATGTCCGCATGGTTGGTAATTACCCACGGGCTGGCTAAGGTTACGTGATGTCACGTGACGTTTTTTCACAGAGTCTGAAGTACGCGACGTGCGTACCATCGCAGAGCTTGTTAGAAGCCCGGTCGTTTGGTATTCATGTCAGTATGCTTGGAAATCACGCTTGGGCTAGTAAAAGATACATGAAGTCACGCGACAGCCTTTCCCACGTGGATCGACGTCCGCTACGTGTGTGCCATCACATAGCTTTTGCGATCCCGTTCGATATGACACACATCTCACTGTTTTTGAACCACATGTTGGTTTCTGAAAGTCAAGCAAGGTCACGTGATCTTTACTACGTAGTCTGGCCACGTGCCCACGTGGGTACTATTACAGAGCTCCTTCGAAGCCCGATCGTTTGATACCTATGTCATTATGGTTGGGAATCAGGAATATGCTGCCGAATGTTACGTGAGATCCCGGAACACCCTCTTCCACGTAATCAGAGATGGGCAACGTGGTTATATTCGCGGAAATTTTTCGAAGCTCGTTCATTTGATATCCATGTGAACGAGCCTTGTAAAAAAAATGAACAGATGTCACGTGATGCCCTTTTCACCCAGTTTTTATCAGCTTTAGAAATCAACGGTTTGTTACTGTATGCTACTTTGTTTCAATGCATGCCAGCAAAGCCATCAAATAGCTACGTTTTGCCTGACCTGTTCACGGGAGTAATTATAACGTCCATAAGAGTGCATTATTTGGATGATGTATCGCGCGGGAGACCCATTTTTGTTGTCACATGAGAACATTTTTCAAGAACTTTTAGAAATAATCAAATACAGAATAAATAAAAGACACTGACAGGCGCACACTCTCAAATGTTTTATTTTTTCCCGATGAATGGATGGATGGAAAAACTTTAGGTTCCATAGGGACGTGCACTATCACGTAGCGGGCTGCTCCCACGTCGGGACAGAAATACCTAGCCTTTCCGCCACGTCGCGGGCCCGTTGGACTGCCCATAGTTGGGATTCAAAATCGGGACTGCGTAGAACAGGAACACAAACAGGCGAGGCCACCCGAGATAAAAACCAATCCTAGTAATATCATACCAGCCAGGAAACTAAACTCATTCTCGCGAAGAGACAACGACGGAACGCTGATACACTGGTCGCGAAACTTTCTGATATTTCGGCTCCTCAGAAACTTTCTCGCATTTGTGCGTGCCTCTTTTCCGTAAAAATGGCCGAGTGTGTAAAGAACCACGTAAAGTGTTTCTTTTTTTATTAAGTTCTTCTGGCGTCGTACATTAGATTCCCTTAGACTCCGGCAAGGTATACATCGCTCAAACTGGGCGTTGTAAATGATCGCCGGCAGCGGTAGCATGCTCTATAAATTAAGAATGGGACAGGATCGCATTTGCCGTATCACTACAAAGAGTACACGTGTGAACCTTTGCTGGTAAACAAATGCAACAACGGAAAAGTAAGAATACCGGGGCACGGGAACTAGCAGAGGCGATATATAGAAGAAAGTTTGGTGACCAGTATATCGGCGTTCCGTCGTTGTCTCTTCACGAGGATAAGTTTAGTTTCCTGGCTGATAGGATATGATCAGATTTGGTTTCTAGCTCATGTGAACTCACCTGTGTAAGTTTCTGTTCGCATCCCTGGGGGTCTAGGGTGTCCCAGCTAACTATAGTCAGAGCTTAAAAATGTGCGAATGCCACGTAGCTGGACCGAAATAAGGCACTGTTTGCCGTCGCTTGGAGATACTCAAACAATTTTTTTTAATTTCACCTAATTATATATTTACTCTTAATGAATCAACTTCTAAAATATAATTAGATGAAAAGTGTCAATAAGAAAATTGTAGAGCGACATGAAAAACTCTCGATACATCTTTCTGTTCGTCAATACGTGATAAGATCGTTTTTCCGAGCGTGAAAGAAGCCTCCGAATACACGCAAAGTACCTCGAGCGGCCAGTCGCGCGGAAATTTTGCGTGCATTCGTGGGCTTCTTTCACATACGGAAAAGCACTTTTACAGTGGAGCTGTTAGAACCTAGCTGGGTTTTTCTTTACGTCCGCAGCTTCGCAGAGCTGGGGGAAAGAGCTGAGAGAGAGTGAAAGCAGAGTATAAAAATAGCATCGCGCAGCATAGCGACGCTGCGAGGGGGAGAAGGAGCGGCGCGGCGGGGACACAGGTGGTGTGACGTCATTAAAAAATTATGGGGTTTTACGTGTCAAAACCACTTTGATTATGAGGCACGCCGCAGTGGAGGACCCCGGAAATTTCGACCACCTGGGGTTCCTTAACGTACACCTAAATTTAAGTACCCACGGGTGTTTTCGCATTTCGCCCCCATCGAAATGCGGCTGCCATGGCCGGGATACGATCCCGTGACCTCGTGCGCAGCAGCCCAACACCATAGCCTCTGAGCAACCACGGCGGGTGGTGTGACGTCATTGCTCTCCGATAAAATAATAATATTTGGGGTTTTACGTGCCAAAACCACTTTCTGATTATGAGGCACGCCGTAGTGGAGGACTCCGGAAATTTTGACCACCTGGGGTTCTTTAACGTGCACCTAAATCTAAGCACACAGGTGTTTTCGCATTTCGCCCCCATCGAAATGCGGCCGCCGTGGCCGGGATTCGATCCCGCGACCTCGTGCTCAGCAGCCTAACACCATAGCCACTGAGCTACCACGGCGGGTTGCTCTCCGATAAAAACCCACTCGCTCGCTTCGGCGGTCCTCTTTCTCGCCGTGAAAAAAATTATGCGTGGATCTGCTATCTCAAACTCCAGAGACCAGTGGAGCTGGGGGAAGGCCAGTAAAGTAGTACCAAACCGCAAACTTAGTTTAAGTGTTGCTGGGCTTCCCCCAGCTCCACTGGTCTCTGGTGCTTGCGATAGCAGAGCCACGCATAATATTTTATGTAGCACGTATTGAGCAACAGAAAGCTGTATCGGGAGTTTTCCATGTCGCTTTACAAGTTTCTCGTTGACACAAATAATCTAACTATAGTATTTGAGAAGTCGATTAATTAAAACTAATTATCGAATTAGGCAGAATGAACAAATAATCATTTGAGTATCTCCAAGCGACCGTAAACAACATTACCTTTATTCAGTCCAGCTACGTGGCATTTTCGTGTCTTTAAACTCTGGCTAAAGTTAGCCGAGACACCCTGTATAAGTGAACTAAGCATTGGGAAAAATAAAAATCAGTTACGAGTGTGCGTCTGTCCGTGTCTGATGTCTGTGTCATATTTTTTGCGTCTAAAACCATTTCTAAAAGCGATGTATACCAACTAGCGCGACATCAGACGTTACTCTTCAAGAAGACTCTTCAGTTATGGTTGGTCGGCGCAAAATTATAACATTTCGTCATTATTTTGAACTTCCCAGAACACCTCCGTAAATGCATCTTTACTTTGAATTAAATTCACTGGTGTTAGTAAAATACGTGGCGCGTAGATTAAATTATTTGGCACTGGGATTAAATATGTGGCACCTGGATTAAATTGACTGGCGATTGGACTAAAAGAGCTGACGCTTGAATTAATTTGAGGAGGAAATCTGTAGTTCAGGCGCCTGCAAACAGATCCTTTCACTCACCACAACTTTGACGCCATCTTTTAATACACATCCAATTTTGCTGAAAGCTATGCGGAATTACCTTAACACATTGTCCATGTATACATACGTTCTACGTGTAAATGCACGTTTTTGAATCATAATTTGAATATCTGTGGCATTACAAAGATTAGAGGTAGCAATATGGCGGCGCCTTTGCGGTTTCCACTTTTTTCGAACAGCTTTCCCTCTAGTAGCGTTAGCGTAATAACCATGCGTAGTGCGTAGCAATAGCCGACAACCGTCCACGGTCGATGGCGCCGCGGCGCATCAGCAGTTAGCTCATAAAAAAAGTCTACACAGCATAGGCGGACAGTTTGAGTGACCTCAAAGTGACCGCCTATGCTGACCTCAGAGTGACCTTTGAGTGACCTCAAAGAATTCGTTTTCTATGGAGCAAGGGACGAACGCCCATCGAAATGCACAAGGAAATACAGCCCAAGTATGGAGAAAGGTGTCTCGCTTTGAAAAGTGTAAGGTGGTGGGGGTGCGTTTTCTCAAAAGGCCGTGAAGACCTGCATGACAATGAGCGCTCGGGGAGGTCGCTGACTGACGACAGGGGCATCTCGTATTTAGTGCTGCGATGGGACAAATGTCTGAACCCGTGTGGAGGCTATGTGGAAAATAATGTAAGGTACGTAGAATAGTACGTTATATGTGTAATTACCTCTATGTACCTTATTTTGGCTAATAAATACGGGCAAAGACTTTCCGATTCACCCTCATAAGTAAGGCTTACATGTATACATTGGCACACGCATGTGACACACCATTCACAATTAAACGTACGGACAACTGAAGAGCTGCCTAGAAGCGAATCATTCTTGACGAATGACTGGAAATTATTGAGCAGCAGTTATCTGCCCCGTGTGTTCACTCAAAAGTTCGTGCTCCTGCGCGAACACTGCACTTATCCTGCAACATAAGCATTCGGAGCAGTCCTCAAATCAATGATAATTTCTCCCTTAAAGCGTTAGTAAGGGATCTTATCTAATAAATATTCTAACGAAACAATGTTCGACAACTGCGAATAGCGAATTGTTCAATCGGATAGCAGAGACTATTGGATTTATATTTCATATTTCGAATATAGTCACACGCCAATGAATATCAAGTACCGAAGTTTAATGTTATGCTGCAGCAAGCATAGATGGCCATTTTAGGCAATTGCGTCGCCAGACTGGGCAACACCCGGTGCTCGTCCGTTCCTGAGCTCCGGTTTCCGGCCTTCGCTTTTAGCGTCATCCATACGCTGCACGCGCAAACCAGTTCAAAATGTCTTATTAGCAGGAGCGTTCTGATACCGAAACATTTGAATCCAATATTCTAGAAAAACGACTTTTTTGTATCGAATAGAATATCTCCAATTTCGAAACGAAGTGTAACTTAAAGGTTCGGCGGAGTTTGATTGGTAACAAAATGTTTACCTACGCTATGTGATACAAATGTTGCGGGTAACCGGATGTCAGGTCAACCGAGAAGCTTGTAAATGAAAAGCAAAGCAGAGATGATCATACCGTTACAATGACAGCAATTAAAGAGAAACAACAAGTCATCAGATATGCACGTAGTAAAGTGCAGTGCTCGTTGAAGAAACTAAGTGCATTATTAAAGCACAGCGCACCGCTTTAAAAGACTCTATACATAATGAAACTGACGAAATAATAAATTGCTTTTCCTAAATCGATCAAGACAAATTCATAGGCTGCTGAAGGCGACACACGCTTACTTAACCAATTAAAACTATTGTGGAGGAGTGATCTTCATGCATTCGCCAAGTAACTGGTTTGTCAGCGCAACAATCGCGGTTCTCTTGTAGCTGAATCATTCGGAAGAGTGCACCAGTATATCTCCCTGTAGACGGCAATAGCTTTTGTCCCTTATAGTATATTAAGCGGAACGAATATTCGACAACTTCGAACCATGAATTCTCGACGCAAATACGAATCAAATAGTTGTCGCCATTTCATTCGATTCGAGAATGCACTGTTTGAAGTTGTCGAATTCAAAATTTAGCATATTCGCACACGCCCAGTGCAAATGTTTCCAAGAGTGCAGAAATGATTGAAAAAATGAACAAAAGAAACTACCTTGCAGCGCTGGAGAAAGTCGAGAGGCCCCAGATTGGGTATGCCGCTGAGCGTGAGTCTACGAAGGTTGCGGCGAGACTCCGTATAGGCAACGTGCAGGTCGGCCATGTCAGCGGGGTCGAGACGGAACTCGAGCTGGCACAGGGTGCAGCGGAGGAAGTATCCGCGCCGTTCCACGCGTACGTCGAGGTCTACGAGCCGTCGGAAGGCGTGGGCCAATCGCCACGCTGCGCGTGGCTGGCGGAGACCGCAAGGCGGCGTCGACAGCGCCTGCAGGAACACGAGTCCTGCGTCTTGGAGCAGTTTTGTTAGGTCGAGGTCCTGGCTGAAGTGGAAAGAGCTCACGTTCAACTCGACGACGTACCGGACGACGGGGAAGAACTCGCGCAGACCGCTGAGGCAGGCGCTGTCAGCTATCGCCTCGGGGACAGCTGAAAATGATTGCTCTGGAAGCAGGACTAGACAAAGATTGCGAACGGCCATCCAGAAGTGCCTTTCAACAGCTGCGCTGATTGTTGCGCTTAGGACATCGGCACCGGGAGTGAAGACTAGGACCAGTTGCGAGGGAAGCACACGGCGCGCAAGCGCCTGGGTGAGGTCGCGCATCCAAACGCAGCTCGAGGAATCGCGCGAGGAATTGACGTTGGCGCAGACGAACGACTGCCTGATGAAGGGCGTTATTTCAAATGGCACAAACTCAAGCTTTGGTGGTATGTCTGAGGAAAATGTGAATCTTTCGAGCTGGGGTCCTGAGGCAAAAATTTTATCCACCTGGACCACGCATCTGCGGAAGCTTCCATTCAAGACGTGCACGTGAAGCTCGGTCACGTTGGGGCAGAAGCGGAGCAGTGAGCAGAGGAGGACAGTGTTCACATCGCCGCCGACCTCGGTGTACACTCGGCGCAGACTGCGCGCCAGGGTAACCGGCGTCCTGCTCAAGCGCTGACGAACTGTCCGAGTCACGTCGTCTGCCTCGGCATGCGAGAGAACGAGTGAGAACTCGAGCACTTCCAGCTGTACAAGCCGTTTATGTAGCAGCCACAGCAAGTTTTTCAGCGGTATAGGGCAGCCGACACAGCGCAGGATGCGTAGGTTTGAGCATGATCCTATCCACGCTGGCAAAATGTTTCTGTCGGCGAATATACAGTTTGTGGAGTCAAATTCATGCGTTGCTGCAGCGTTCTCGATGCCGTTTAGCAACTCGTGAATGGTCAGCGTAGCGTTGGCGGGAAGGCGCACAGTCATGGCGACTGTGTTGTTTGGCTTTCTTACTACACGGTCATTCTTCAGGATTACGCAGAGATGAGTACGGCTGGTACGGCTGTGGCAGGCAGCGGTGCAGTACTTGTATGCAGTGCACTGCTCTGATGAGCACTCCTGGCGGCTGATCTGATGCCACGCGGGTGGAACGCATCTTGGGAGAGCAACCGTGTATCGCTACAGGCGTCCACGTGCTTACAGAGTGACTCGGGTATCGCAAGTGACGCTATATCGTTTTCGCGTATAGACGAGAACACGGATCAAGATAGAAAGGAGTGCCGGCCTTCTTATCTTGCAATGCATTTGGCATTACGAACTAATGTCCCAGCTCTAGAACGTCTCCCGTATTCTTAAGGGCCAGTTTTTCTAAGGATCCCTTGTCTTTTTCTTACTTAGCGCCAAATGTGCGCGTCGCGTGCCGGTCAAAGTGAGAAACGAACGCGTCGAGGGGCCTTTCAAAATATTAAGCGGCCGGAAGACACGCAATTGCCGTCGTCACCGCTTGAAACAGAATTGCGTACATCGTTTATCATTTTCCAGAGGCCGTTTTTCACCTGTTAGCAGAAAGCTATCGCTCGGCGCAAGAAGCGTCGGCATGTATCGGAACTTTCCCGAACGTTGTTGACAATTCTATCGCGAGAGAATGTTGCCTAATCAGATGACTTGCGCGACATGAATAACGGTGTACATTCTAGAACGTACGCGAGTACCAGCGATTACGCTGTAATGTACGATGAGTCATGTATAAACAGCTGATGCGCTTAACCCATCGATTTACCCGCCGTGGTTGCTCAGTGGCTATGGTGTTAGGCTGCTGAGCACGAGGTCGCGGGATCGAATCGCGGCCTCAGCGGCCGCATTTCGATGGCAGCGAAATGCGAAAACACCCGTGTACTTAGATTTAGGTGCACGTTAAAGAACCCCAGGTGGTCGAAATTTCCGGAGTCCTCCACTACGGCGTGCCTCCTAACCAGAAAGTGGTTTTGGCACGTAAAACCCCATAATAAAAATAAATAAATAAAAGGAGCACCCGAGCTAAAGCTTCTTCTTAAGAAAGAAACGCAAAAATGAAAACATCATCTGCGTGCGCATGTCATTAAGTTACATGGAATAAGTCGCCTATCAAATATATTGCGTCAATAGGCAATCATTTATGCAATCATTGCGCATGTTTTATATGTGAAAGGCATCTGCAAGTTCACGAGCTTTCTTGCCTTTGTGCTTGACGAACGGTCATAGTTCTATCGAAGAAATGCTTACAACTGCATGCTTCGCAGTATGCTGAAATATGAGATATACTAGGCGTTCTCTTTCAAGTACTGTTGTGCTGTCGCAGGCGCTCGTTCCCGAAGCTGCCAGTCTGAGCTTTTCCACAGTACAGTGGGATCTCGTAAGCGACGCCAACGGCGCAGGAGACAAAATGGGCTTTACAGAGCAACCAGCAGTAGTTAACCTTTAACCTAAGTGCCTTCATTTCATTTGCGACGCAAACCTTTCCAACTTTTAGGTTGGCAGAAAAAGCCACATCCACGTTAAAACATTTGGTAATTTTTTTTAAGTGATGAGATGGTCAGTGGACGTATGGCATGTCTGCAACGTTTTTTCGCTTCTTGTTTTTGCCAATTACGTGAGTTTCACTTGAAGGTCGGGGTTTCCTGTTTTTGATAAATCCCAGGGGACAACGCCAGCACAAGCGCAGGATAACGTACGTCTTTGACACGGTCGAACTGCTCGTGAAAGCTCGCAAATTCTGTGGGCACAAGACTTAGTGAGGGCGGAATTTAGAGAATTTAAAGCAATGGCATTCTTCACAATATTGAATGGCTCGATAAATGGCTTCAAAGAGGTTTATTTGATCTAGGAGCAAGAGTGGTGTGAAATTTAAAAAAATGAGATATACAGGTGCGCTGATCTTTCAGACGATAGGTTGCCGGTCTTATCATAGATGAACGCCAGCGAATCCCGCTTTGTCGCGCAGCTCTGTGTTCAAGAAGTAGCCTTTATCCCGTTCAGTCACGGCGTCCACATTTGAGGATGCGACCTATTTTTGCCATTTCTGTGTAGTGGTAGCAAGAAAATAGAGCACAAACATTAAGCTCAGGGTAAATTGAACATTGTGCTAACCTAAATTACTTCCATTTTACTTCAGAGTGATATGCATCGTTACAGAGTATCGCCTTTGTGAAGGCGCTATCGTTTGACGTGGGGTTGTCGGTAGCAACCTCGAAATATTTTTTTTTTTCTATTTCAGAATGCTTGCCGCCAACAAATAACTTGTGCATGTTATTTGAGCGGGTGATTCAATTCTTTTTACAGCGAAGCTGTACATGGCTAGGTTCTGGAAACAATTGCGTCCGTCTATCGAGCCTTGTAGATCGAGAATTTCTCCCCATACGTAGGCCGATCCCGAAGATAATGCAATACCGGGCCGACCCGCGGCGGAGGTGAAGCAGGCTTTAAGCACTCCGCCAACTTGCAACAATAAGTTTGATATTGACACGTGTACTTGTCTTTATCGGGCGACACCTTTCACCGCCTTACAACTGTTATCGCACGGCGCAGGACGCGCCTGCATGTATCGGAAGTTTCTAGAATGTTATCGATGGTTCCATCCGCTGTCTGTGACCGAACCTTGTGTTATCTGATTGCATGTGTGCGCGACGCGAATAATGTACAACTTTGTGGAAGGCACGCGGGTCCCAGCGGTTACTCTGGAACATTCGACGTCTGATGTATAAAAGCCGACGCGCCTGACCCGCTCATCAGATTTTCTACGATCGCCGAGTGTATTCGCCGCTATCATTATTTGAGTGCAGCCTGCTTTTGAGGGCACAAGTTCGCCCAATAAAATGATAGTTTCGTTATTCTTCTGCCTTCTTCACCGTCACTACCACGTGACAATATCTTAGGTCTAAATACAACCCGTATCAGATATTAAGCTGATAATTAAGAACAGATACTACACTTTGCCCACGTATGCCATGTCCACGTTCGCACCTCCCTCTCTTTGTCGGCGTTCCAAGCGCTTGCGTATCTGCTCTCCTTTCCCTTCCACTCTCCCGTGATGGCGGTCCCGTAAGCGTGCTGCCCACCAGGACCACGAGGCGGAAAGAAATGCGAACCGCCTATGTGGCCCTGATCCCGCAAACGTGGAACTTTTCACCGGAGCAACGGCCAGGTTTCAGAGGGAGTTTGTGGGGAACCAATTTTGTGTGGCCTGTGTTGTGTGTGACCGCTTGTGGTTATTGAGTGACCTCACAACCATTAATGCACTGCGGGATGTCGACCAACGCACGATCGCCTTGGCTACGGTGAGGAAGAGAGAGAGAAAACGTCGTTATGAGCTTAAAGATGGCTTGATTTGCAGGAGTGCACTGTAAGATATTCACCGTAGTTTTTACAGTGGAAGCACCGGCAGCTGATGCTGCCAATCTTTGACAATAAAAAAAATTGTGATCCGTATTTCAAGTAATGCGGCATGTCTAGTGATATCGGATAGAAAATATCTAGCCACTGTGTTTTCCCTCCACAGTCTTTTTTTAGTAAATTACACCACAGCCTATAGAATCTATGCTGCCGAAATTTTGTGTTTTCTAGCGTCTAAGCCGTTAAGTATACAGTAGCGTGAAAAACATCGACAGCAACGCTTTCTCGTTTTGTAGCCTACTGTCAAATATGGAGTGCGCTGTGAAACATGCATACCAACATTTCCTGGCTTTAGGCCGTAATATATGACGTGGACTGTGAGATGAGCACACCCACATTTTTCTAGTTTTCTAACCTTTGTAGAGCAAAATGAAGACTATATGATCTTCTTTTACGTAAATAGCTGTCTACCCATGCTAGTGGAAAGGAAGCCATGCAGATTTGTCAACTTAGGTCATTTGTGATGTATAGAAAAGATATTCTCGATCTTCAATGCCCACGTTATGTCATGGTGCAGAATTCATTCAATCTGATTTACACAGGAGCAACGCTGCTGCTTTTCTACTATGCAGTACATATGGCATTCAGACAAAGCCTAAAAACTGCATACATGGATTAGGCCACCGCTGCAAAATGTGAAGTGTAAATATGCTATGCAGGAAGACAATGCAGTAGAAATGGCCTATACTGCTAACTATTTATTAACGTTTTCCACACACCTGGATTCTGCATTTGACATATGTCCATTCCAGACGAGAAATAACTTTATCATAGTCACTTTCTGATATTTTGATCCATTTTGTACTTTCTTCAGTCTTCAAACATCTGCAAAAAAGAAACTAAAGGGTGTAAGACAATACACTATTTGTGTGCTTCATGGAGAGACTTTATAACACTACCTACGAAGTGACTTTGAGGCTATTGAGGTTTAAGTTACAGTACTGAGGCCGTTAGCATATAATGAGCGGTCACTGCACAATACAGCATTGAGAGAGCAGAGTGATCTCAGACATTGATCTTATCTCACGGTATTTTTATATAGATGGAATTGGTTATAAAGAGAAGGTTGTCTGAGTACCTCAGTCGGCGCTTTTCTCTATGCTTAACGCCTGCTTCACCTCCGCCGCAGGTTGGGCCGGTATTGCACTATCTTCGGGATCGGCCCACGTATGGGGAGTGCTTAGCGCCTGCTTCACCTCCTCCGCGGGTCGGCCTGGTAGTGCACTATCTTCGGGATCGGCCCACGTATGGGGAGTGCTTAACGCCTGCTTCACCTCCACCGCGGGTCGGCCTGGTATTGCACTATCTTCGGGATCGGCCCACGTATGGGGAGTGCTTAATGCCTGCTTCACCTTCGCCGCGGGTCGGCCCGGCATTGCTTTATCTTGGGGATCGGGGAGTGCCATGGGGAGTGCTTAACGCCTGCTTCACTTACGCCGCGGGTCGGACCGGTATTGCACTATCTTCGGGATCGGCCCACGTGTGGGGAGTTTTTTGCTTACCGCAACGACACGACAATGTCCTTGGACGGTAGAGGTAGGGTGGCCCAATTCTAGCCACCCTAGTAGAGGTAGACAGCTTCGCTGGAATACACAGTTTGCACCGGCGTCATAGCAGCCGCTATCTTTGGATACAGAAAGCGCAACGAAAGCCTGGGCGTCTTGTTAGTCCGCGTATCACCAACCGGTTCCCGAGTACACTGCGGAAGCTATCCACAGTACCCAAAGATTTCGCCTGTGAAGTCATGTGAAAACTAGCAGGATTCACTAGCATGTCGCTAATACATGATATTTCTAGCCCGTAATTGGTCCAAATTATCTGGGCCTAACCATATATATATATATATATATATATATATATATATATATATATATATATAACATACGCAAAAGACCTTCATGTGCTAACAGTCATGAGATCGAATCGACAGCGGCAACAGCATTTTGATTGTAGAGAAAGCATGCCCGTACACCAGTATCAAGTAAACAGAAACCGCGTGGGCGATGTAAATATAGAATTCCTTCTAAAAGCCCACGTGCAGCCTATAGGAAAGTCAACGCAAACCAAGACAGTTTAGAACCCGAAACTGTAGCGCAGCAAAAGCGCGCGCACGTGGGAACTCACATCCTCCTTAAGCTGCTGGCACATAATATGCTATTAAACGTAACTATACAGCATGAAGCAACATATATGAGAGTACTTTGACAAAATGTGCAAAGCGAAAGTTTGGTTTAGCCTGGTTAAGTCTTGGTTTCACTTGGTTAACCTGTGATTTAGCTGTAATTATTATAATTAGATATACATGCACTGTTAAGGCAGGTATGACGGCTGCGCCTAAGTCAATGGCTAGACATGGCTGTGATTAGGCTTGGGTAGACACGCATCGTTCGACGGTGCGACACCTGTTGTGCCACAGGGAAAGCGCAAGTGCTAGAGATGCAAAGGGACACTGCGAACATGCACAGTGTCGAAGCACAAAAGGACAGGGCGCGAACGTGGTCGCTCGACGGTGCGACATTCCGGACCCTCTCCAGTGAAGCAGTTCGCCGAGCGATATCCGCGGCGTGGTCAGACGCCGCTCGGCGACGACGGTTGAAAGGCTCTCGCACCCGCGCAACGCTCAGAGAAGACGGCCTGGCTTCGCTCGCATCCATGGCGAAGCTCGCACTGACTAGGCGAGCGCGGCGCTGCCAGGCGCGCGGCGAGTCACTTGGTCAGGCTCAGAGCTTGGCACGGCGAGTCACGTGAAGCGTTGCCAAGGCTACGGCGCAGCTGCGGTCAAATGAAGGTCAAATTCACGGCGACGGCGAAACTCGGCTCGAAGAGGTTAGTAAAGCTTTGCTTTAAAAATGCTTTAACAATTGGTACCGTTTTCAGGCTTCACAACAATGCAACGGTGGCACATTCGGAACACCAATGCAAAGACGAAGGTTTGCGAACGAAATTGCGCGAACCCGAAGCATTGCGCAGCAAAAGTGCCCACAGGTGGGAAAACAAATCATCCTTAACGTTCTGGCACACGACACGCCATTGAACAGTTGAAAGACACAAATATTACATTACTTTAAAGCAACAAAATACTGCTTGCACAACTGGTACCGTTTCAAGCTGAAGTACAAGCAGTGACATAAACAAAAGTAAAGTTGCTGTCATCCCCTACATACATAGGTTCTCCCACACATATAAAAATATTGCTGGAAGGGGCGGCATCAACGTTGTATTTTCGGCGCCTAATAATTTGGTCAGCCTGTGTAGAAACACAAGGCCAGAAAGAATCACACGTACCACATGCGAAAAGGAACATAAAAACAAATTCATTGATTGCATCGCGGGTGTGGTATACCGGATTCCTCTCAGGTGTGGACGAGCCTGCATTGGTCAAACAGGTAGATGCATAAATGACAGGCTACGAGAACACAATAACAAAGTAAACAACGTGGCTGCCGACGGCTTTCTTGCCATCCATTGCAAGAGATGCAAATGCAAACCCAGATTTAAAGAAACAGTCATCATGAGCAGAAGCAAGTGTGAGATGACGCGCTTGATAATAGAAGCTAGACACATATCAACATTTGGTGACAAATGCGTCAGTAAGCCCTTGTTACGAACGGCCTGCAAGGGTATACCGACCTACAAAGTTTTCCCAGCCAGGCGCAGCTGCGAACGTGGTGAGCTTCCCCGAAGCGACCATGGAAGCCTTCCCCACCTGTCGCGGCGACTCGTTTTGTGGGGACGACGGTGTGCTGCACAACACCCCCTCGGCGCCGCTATGACTAAACGCCATCGGCGGACCAACTATTGTTAGTGAAATCGCCAACGCCTTCACGGTTCGACTGAAGCAGGCGGAATTCCTGGAAGAAGATGCTTTGCGGTGCCTTCTCATGAGCCTTTGAAGACGCCAGACAATGGACAGCCGCGGCGGCCGCTGTACGAGGTCAGCTCGGGGATTAAGAGGCGCCTGCTTGGTTCAAGCATCGTGACCACGAGAAGCCACTCACCTCGGCGTCGTCGGTAAAAGCTGTGCGGAATTATGTGTAACTACCCCCCCCCCCCCAAAGGCGGGTCGGCTACGATGTCAGGTTGAACGGCCGTTTTTCCCTCACCTAGGGATCTAGGGAGGACAGAGTGTTTATAAGCAGCTGTTGTGCGGCTGTTGAGGGTGCTTTCTCTCGCAGTCATGCTAGACTGATGAACTGCAACGTCCTTATGCAGATACTGTAAATCAACCCATATTCCTCGTTCTCGATGAGAAGCAGTCCTTCCCTTCAACAACGTCCTCAGCGTGGATAAGTTGGACGACGGCATAGGCCAGCTACCATCTATTTCATGCCCGACTCCAAACATTACAACTGGTTGCCAGCGGTGGGATTGACCTCCCAAACTTTACACCCTGCATTTCATTATCCACAGAAGAGCTCGATCATCTTTGTTCGCGTTGAATATGTACATGCCTGTCAATCTGCTGGCAAAAAAGTGCTAGCATGCGGTTCCCTGTTTTTTATTCGTGTTTGCCGAGTTTTTACACGTGTTGTATGACGCTTTGATGGTGATGGTGGTAACTGGAAATAAATCCATTGTTGAAAGTTAGCGCTGTGTGTGTCAGATGTGCCTTTCTGTTTTCCTTGTCGTTCAGCTTGCGCTACAACAAAATAAGATATGCCGTACCAACAAGCCCCTATAGCTATCCTTATCAAATTTCGCGTTAGGAAATATCGTAATCGTCGGACATTTTTTTTTATTTCGACAATCTTCGCAAAAATACCCGGAATATATGAGTAGGCAGACGTTCAATGGGTCAGAAGAATCTTGTGGAGCAAGCAGTGTACAGTGTCGATCACACTTGTCTAGAGTGGCCCGAAGGCTGCTCCGCACTGCGCCTGCGACGCCTAGCGACAAGCCCTGGGTTCGAGATGTGTTGGCCGATAGCGCCAGGCGCGTGGACGCTGCGGCATTCGCGGGCAGCCAAGATACAGGCCGCAGCATTCTAGCCGTGTCACGCTCGCAGCTCAGCTGGCAGTGCTCGTCCAGTGATAAAAAGCCGGTGCTCGCGACCCGCAAATCACGCAGGCCTGTATCTTGGCCGCCCGCGAATGCCGCAGCGTCCACGCGCCTGGCGCTATCGATCAACACATCTCGAACCCGGTGCTTGTCGCTAGGCGTCGCAGGCGCAGTGCGGAGCAGCCTTCGGGCCACTCTAGACAAGTGTGATCGACACTGTACAGGGTTGCCCACGTAGCTTGTGCCAAAATTTAAAAATATGTGACTGCTACGTAGCTCGACAGAACCAAAGTAATGTTTGCCGTCGCTTGGAGCAAGTCAGACTATTGTATTTCGCCTGACTACATAATTAGCCATTAATAAGTAATGAACTTCTCAAATATTATAATCAGCGGAAACTTGTCAATCAGAAAATTGTAAACCATCATTAAAAATTTCCGATCCATCTCTCTGTACTTAGATTCAGGTGCACGTTAAAGAACCCCAGGTGGTCCAAATTCCCGGAGTCCCGCACTACAGCGTGCCTCATAATCAGAGAGTGATTTTGACACGTAAAACCCCATAATTTTTAACCAGACATGCGGCCAGCGCGGAAACAAAAGCGCTGGCGTGGGCTTCAGACCTACTGCGCATGCGCTACTTCGCCTGCGGCGCCGTCGCCGCTAATGAAGGTAAGCACACGGAAGGAAAGAAAGCATGGTAAAAGGTGGTCAGTGAAAAAGTGGGCGCGGACTTTCTCCCTAATCGCAAACCCGCCGTATAGTGGCTTAGTGGTTATGGCATTCTGCCGCTAATCACGAGGTCGCGGGATCGTTTCCCGGCAGTGGCGGCTACACTTTGAATGGGTTAATGCAAAAATGCTCTTGCGCATCGTGCTTTTGGGCGCGTGCGTGTCAAACACTGATCAAAATTCTTTCGGAGGCATCCGCACAGCGTGTCTCTCATAGCCAGCTGTGCAGCTTCGGGGACATTAAATCCCGCAATATAATATTGAGACGATTACCCTTGCAAACATTTTTACTGGACAAGATTGTGAAGTGACCATTGCCCCGAGACCCATGGACCATGAATATCGACGAGGGATCAAATAAAATGGTGGATCCTCATCGAGAACGGCTCTGGGTGTTTGATGAATATACATTCTAAGAAAAATCCCGGGGAAAACGGGAGTAACTGGGAAGTTAGTCCTAAAAAGGGCGCTTTATAGTCCCTCAAGGGAGTAACTGCATGAATGTGCGTGCCATGTGCAAATTTCGGGGAGTAAATGTTTAGTGCCTGGTCGGAAAGAGATCAACTGGAGGACGAACGACAACAGTTACTCAACAAGCGCTCCTCTGTTTTCGTCCGTGTTGTGGAGTGAAGCGGCAAAAACGGTATTGTCTATAAATCGTGAATAGTTCGAAGTTCATGAAGTGTCTATTGAACTACATGCAAAGCAGCACTTTGCCTCTTCGTGAGAAAATTGCGTGAAATTTAAAAGCTGGAATGTGAAGAGCCATGCCCATCGTGCGCACACCATAAGTGAGCGATGCACATTAAACGCGCAAGTCATTGATAGACTGTCAGATTTTGCTGGTCAATAGCACCTAAGTTCCTTCCGTTCCAATGAGATCACAAACTTAACTGAAGCGATGTGTAGCTCAAACGAGACGCACTAAGCGACAGAGAAATCGTCCTTCTCTGTCGCCTTATAGGTGCCCCGTTTCAGCTCGCTACACTTTTACATCGCGAAGTGTCTCAGTTTAAATCAGCCTAAGAATGCTAGGGCAGATTTCTTTTCGCACTCGCTTATGGTTGCAAGTACATTCAACGTTACACTCTCCCCGCACCGCATACACAAAATGCCGAGTCACTTTTATATTGCCGCACCTCCGTTCCGATGCTTAACCTGTCTCAATTTCCTGCCCCGTCAACCGATCTACTTCACAAGCTGCACGCTTTCGAAAGCCAGGAACCAGGGTTGTATAGTGATGAGATAAATATAGTTCGTGCACAAATACAGACATATGAGACGGAAGTGTACAAAAGGTCAATGGTGCGTTCACGCACAACTCGCTTCACAGATGAGCAGCGCACAAAAAGGGCTCTCGGTGATGAAAAGCGATACGCGCTTTCCAAGAAAATATTACAAGTCGAGTCTGGTGGTTCCATATACACAGAAACGTCAAAAATAATAATCGTATTTGAAGCTCATTATAAATATCTTCACTGCAGTTAAGCCTTAGAATGGATACGAAAAGCTGATCAGTTTATTTCACTTATGCCACACTTACAAGAAGATGATCGACTCAGCATTGATGGGCCAGTAACTCGAGAATAAATTAATTTTGCCGTCAAAACGCTGCAGAAAAACAAGACGCCTGGCCCTGTTGGCCTTAGTGCTGAATTTTATATAAAATTTTAGAAATTCCTGTGTCCTTTTCTTGAGCAGCTTTTCGAGGAAGCCTACGAATATGGTGAGCTTCCTCCATCTTTCTATCAGGGCCACACAACCTTAATACCAAAGAGCACTGATAACGAAGTAATAAAGAGAGTAAACGGATATAGGCCGATATCGTTATCTAACGTCGATTACAAAATATTAGCAAAAGTACTGACAAATAGGTTGCAGACAGTCATTACTAAATTAGTAGGTGACCATCAAACATGCGGAATTCGAGGCCGCTCTATACAAACAAATGTTCATATCGCATGTTCAGTCCTTGAGTGCATAAAGGGTAGAACGGATAAAGTAGCTCTTCTCCAGATTGACCTCGCCAAAGCCTTTGGTAAGGTTCAGCACGATTTTTGTTCGAACTACTGCGACATCTTCAGTCAGGGGATGTATTATACAATGGTATAACACTTTGTTATAAACATTGCACTACAAAGTTAATTGTGAACTGTACCCTCTCAGATATAATACAGGTACAGGCATCCGTTCGTCCGCTCCCGCCTTTACTCTTCGCCATATACTTAGAACCGCTTAACTTAAGCGTGATTTGCGACTCGAGCATTAAAGGATACATGTATGCAGATGAGGAAATTAAAGTGCTAGCTTATGCAGATGGCATTGCCTTCTTTTGCGTCGATAAACCAAGCATTACCAAGGCAATAAACGCTACCCTGCGTTTCTGCGAGACTGCAGGAGCTAGTGAAATTTTGGCAAAAGTACCGTGGGCGCTCACTCTCTCTGTATTCGCGAATATTCATATCTCTCCATTTTTGCGAGAGCTAAGGCATGCAATACATTTCTCGCTTCTAAGTTTCTTTATGTTCTGCAGGTCTTGCACTGCTCACGTTTCCATGTTCAAGCATTTCATAGAATGTTTGCATGTTTTATTTGACATTCATCATGGGAAGCCATGAGAAAACACAACCTTTTTCTTCCGCTTGAGAAGGGAGGCCTGAGCCTTGTGCATTTGTTTGTGCGACAATTGGTCATGCGCTTATTTTACCTTTAAAATGTCCGTCATCCATTCCTTCTCGCAGTTAATCGAGCATGTCTTGCGTCACACCTCCCTTTTCTTTTTGTCACGACAAACTTTGCTCAAGAACTGCCATTATGGGGCTTCCTAAAGGAACTTGTCGACACTATTTCATTCTTAAAAGCCAGATTCAACCTTGAATATTTGTTTACCGTCAATCGCACGTCACTAAATGTAGCACTTATAGATAACCTTTTCCCTGAACCTCTGTACCGAAAGCCGTATCTGTCTCTATTTGGTCAAGATGTTCTTGGCCGTGTCAGTAGAATGTGCATTACGCCAGCTGCGAAAACATTTTTCTTTAAGCTGCACACCTCCACCCTGCCAGTTAAAACGTGGCTTCAGGAACAAGAACTGTATGTACCCTGGAATACAAATTGTAGACTTTGCAATCAACCCGAGACAATAGAACATTGCTTTATACTTTGTCGTGACGCATTTCATTTTTGGGACACCTTACAAACTATCAAAAAAGACTCCTCTCGCATATAATGGTATCCGGTTCCTTCCTTTCAAAAAGACAGCCAGTAATACACCATATGATTTGTTTATGTTATTAGCTCTTTATTCATTATGGAAAAGTCGAATGATCGACAAACATGCGGAGCCACCTCGCTCGACAAGGTCTATCTTCCGAGAAGAGACTGCTCACGTGCGTAGTGTGGTTGCTACCTTTGATCCCGTACCTGAATGGATTTTGCGTCTGGCCGCTTGTGTTTGCTTGCCAGAATTTTTAACCGTCATTGGACTGCATACCATGTGTGCGTTTGTTTCTCATGTATGTTCAACTGTAATGTAACAATATTGGTTTGACACTACTCATAATTTCATGCAATAAAGCAAACAAAAGATGTGCCGTGGTGCAGTGGTTAGTGTGCCTGACTTACGAGCGCGAGGATGTGAGTTCAAATCCTACTTTCCGGCACCTATTTTTTTCCGCTCAATAATGTTTCTTAGGGTATGAATGCCTAAATTCATTGATTCCACCTTTGTGGACCATCGGGAATAATGACCGTTACTCCCTTGAAGAACATCGGAAAAGAGCAACTGTTAGTCCTCGGAGGAGTAACGGCATGGGGAGTAACAGTTCATTCCCTCGCACTTACCCCCTAAAGGGAGGAATGGGTCTGGCAGATCAGTTCCTCACCTAAAGGAGTAACCTCAATACCCAATTTTCTCCTTTTCTTCTTAGAGTGTAGTACTCGGAAACACTCGCAGCCGGCACAATTCGAAGGTCGCTGTGGCACACCTGGAAAGCATTCTGAACTTTGGTTTATAAACTGTCGTAAAGTGTATACAGTCAACCTTTGAGGCGCAAGAAAAGAAAAAAAAGACGTCAAGATAATGCTAACTTGACATCGGCTACTGCGGCGAGCACATGACGCTGACGTTTTGTTCCAAATACGCACAACCTAAATGGTGCCATTTTCCTTGAGGAAGCGTCACTGCCGCTAAAAGGTAAACTCATCTTGTCGGTAAACTTCTAGGCGAAATTTCCGAAGATCTGTGAGCGAGAGCCTATGTGTGTTCGCATGATTTTCTAGGTGGTAAAATTTCATAAAAATAAATGCGATTGAACGAAGTAGAGGAGCCCTAACAGCTACCTAGTTTTCACAGCCACATCTGCACCACTCGTGAGCGATAATTTTATGTATGTTCCAGCGCTTCGGTGACAAAAAAAAAAAACTCAGTGACCTTTCACTTTGTGAAAAGGATGACCAGTGAAACTATGTACGTGGGCCCCTTAATGGCGAACTGCCCCTTCGCCGCGGGTCGGCCCGGCATTGCACTATCTTGGCGATCAGCCCACGTATGGGAAGTGCTTAACGCCTGCTTCACCTCCGCCGCGGGTGGGGCTGGTATTGCACTATTTTCGGGATCGGCCCGCGTATGCGGAATGCTTAACGCCTGCTTCACCTCCGCCGCGGGTCGGGCCGGTATTGCACTACCTTCGGGTAGTGCGATACCGATCCATTACACACTATAGAATATACATTAGAAGGATATAAGTTTTCCATTCGTGCGCCTGCCCGCCATACGGTTCGGGACATGAGGCCGAGATATGGGAACCACCTATTCCTCAAGTTCGCGGCTTTCGCTGCCATAAAGACAGCCCTTCTGAAGAGCCATCGACGCACCGTATATACGTCGTTGCTGACCGAGAGCGTCGAGACGGTGCGTTGGCTGCGCGTCCTTCTCCCCAAACCGGATGACAGTCAAGGAAGATACAATCGATGTATTTATTATTCATGCTACAGTGAAATTCCGACGTGGATTCCAGTATAGTTGAGTTTCACGACACAACCCTTTCCATGTTGATTATTAAACAAAGAAGTTGCTTGTCTCAAGATGATGGTAGATGTCAGAAAAGTGTGTAGGGACCCGGATGGGGGGTGGGGGGAGACTATGTGCTCAAAGCTTGCGACAGATGCATGTTAACGAAATGGGGTCGTAGTTTTCAGATGAAGGTTGGTTACAGTGTTGTTTAAAAATAGGAATTAACTTGGCTATCTTCCAGTCAGTGGGCTGACGACGAGTTGACAAAGACGCTCCAGTAATATAGCACAATATTTGACTGCGCAAAGCTGATGGGCTTTATAATATCTTACATTTACTGTTATCAATACCAGATGATGTGTATAGACACCTTAGCTCTTTTGTGCGTTTCATGCACTTTCAACGCTCATATTGATACGGGACATGAAGTGACTGTAGATGCCAGAAACACGGGAGACAGTAGAGTAGTCTCCATTATTTTAAAAAAAGGAGTTCAATGTTGACGCATACTCTGATGCAGAAAAAGGAAGAGATCAACAACTTGAAATGTAATAACGTTGTTGGCGCGTTCTGGAGAAAAACCTTGCCAAAGCTTTAAGTAAGACATATCCCTGGACAAATATTTTTTCTTTGGCTGCAGCTACAGCAACGGAATATGTCGTTCAAAACTATAAAAATACCAAGTTCCCAAGCCGGTTGAAGCAGGAAGGACAAAGTTTAGGCCGATCGATGTATTGCTCTTCACTCCCATGTTGGATGAGCCACTATGCTTGCAGCGCACGTATAGACTCGCGCGCCAGATTTCACTCTAGTAAATGTTTTGCAGGAAACTCCACGGGCTTTATATCGCTGGACACTAATGACACATTTGATTTCTATTTTGAAATCGCTGTCAAAGAGCTCTGATTGTCTAGTGGGACGACAAGCTGAAGGTGCATTACAGAGTCAAATGAATTTAGCAACATCATTCCGGCCCTGTGGATTAGCACTAAGTGAGCGCGCCTATATATGATCGCGATAAAGCTTGATTATTTCGTTGAGCATGCAGTCTTTAATGATTAGCCGGAGTGCCCGGAAACGACCCGTCAAATGTGCCAGAAATGTCCGCAAATATATGAGGACGTGTGACAATTCAAGCTTTGTGTGCCTCGGCTAACCGCCTTTGCGGCGTTCAACAAGAGCAAGGGACGGCGTCGCCTCTTAGCGCGCGCTTCGCGCGTTTGTAATAGTTTTTCTTTTAAATAGCTTTTTTTTACTCTCTCATTTCCATAGGCGGAAAGATTTCATTTGTCCGAGGGGGGGGGGAGGGGGTGCTGGGGTCTAACCAGCTTTCCGATAGCACCCTTGTATGTATGTGTATATATAACATTTATAACAGTTGCTCTTGAAGAAACTTCGTGTGACCTCAAAGAATTGTTCCCTGAAGTGACGGCTTTATATGAGTATGTACAAGACCTCATAGCAGGAGAAAGTTCAATTTCGCAGCCTGAGTCCCGTCGCACCACCAAGAAAGAGACTTGGGTCTCCGGATGAGCCATGAGACAAGCGGATTCAGTTAAACGCGTTAGGGATTCATGTGTGAATTGCGCGGATTAGTTCGCACAAATGCACGTCAATGAAAAAAAAAAGCCATATAGGGCATTGTGAAAGTTTTAATGCACAAAGATACAATCAAGAAATCTTTTCCTCGCACCGAACGCGAGTGTTTCTCGGTTGGATTGCTTTTTTTTTTTTAAATATTCGCTGTCAAGTTGGGGGTGCGACCCTTACACGGATTTATACGGTAAGAAACTTCATTCACGTATACTTCGCTATCACTAACACGGCTTAGCCTTTCCGGCGAAACTGCAGCCTTATTATTATTTTTTTTTTCTGTGAGGCCGAGCATAAGCGCTGCTGCGCTTGACTACTATTGAGTCTGTTTTCGAGTGGCTCCGGCTTGACCTCATTTCGTTTACTGAGTGAATTATATACATTTATAACCTCTACATTCAAGTGTGGGTGTTTCTATCCTTAATAAATGCATTAAATTATTAGAGGAGTTTTTTTTTTTACGTGAGTCGTTAGCATTGCCTACAGGAAACAGAAACCATACTGAGACACATATCATTCACGTGCATTTCACATGCCGTTAGTAGAAGACCAACGGCCGAAGGTGCCACTGAAGTCTGCAGGCTTTTTTCGGGGTCAAAAAAAGCACGAAACACAATTTGAAGCGAGGTGAGCACAGCAACATATTTATTTTCTAGGCATAGGCTATCCATACTATTAGTAATAGTTGTTAGTTGGCTACCTTCTTTTCTTTAAAAACATAATAATAAACTTTCTCCTGTCTATATACTTAAATATAGTATCTGTGCATGACGTTCACAGTGGAAATTTAAAAAAAAACGTTGAAGTGAAGGAACACGGATGAGGTAGCCGCCGCTGGGTGTTTCTAATGCGCGTGTCCTCCTATTGTCAGTATTTGCCAAAATAAAGCGAAAACAAGAATTAAAGACCATGCACATCCGCCCCTACAATGACGCAGTAAGCTTTTAGCTACAATAATATTTTTGAGTGAAAAGGTAGCGGCAACACAAAAGAAACCCCGAATGACGTGGGAAACGGAACTCTGATGATGACACTTTAAGAAGGTGGGGGCTTCGGCATCGCCGAAGTTGGCGCCTGTGCTCATGCCTATACAGTCAATTTATCATCCACAATCCCTTCTTAGCTCCTTCCCAACCCGTTGCCGCCGTTCAGTCGTCAACATATAGTTAACAACTCACACTGTGTCCAGCCAAACATTTTTGCTTCTTTTCTGTGCTTTGCAGTGAACGAAAAAAAATATACAAAAAAGTTAAGGATGTCAGCTGAGCCTACACTGTGCGGCGAGTGAGCTTGAGATTGCGCGTGCGCGTGCGCGCTCCATTGTTTTCAGATAGACACATACAGGGGCTAAAAGGGCACGCCCATCACGTGCAAGGAATACGCATTTCGTTGACGCATCTGCACGTCTCGGTTCGGCGGCTGGTCACTGACCGATGCGTGCTCGGACGTAGCTGAAGGTGAAACCTTTCCGCCGTCGTGGTCGCGAAGTGACGCGCGCCTTCCGCGGCCAAAAGGCGAATGTCGCAAGGCACAAGCGCACGGCGAACGACAAGGTTTGCGACAGGACTGTCCGGGTGATATTCTAGTCGCTGTGAAGTTTCCGCCGTTTGGTCAATTAAGTTCGCAATCTTGCCGGTCCTGATTCTCGCAGGTCAGCTACGCGCTCTGATTGGCTGCAGACGTTGCGGTGGCGCAATTCGACAACAACGTGGCCGGGTTTTGACTGCGTCCAAAACACAGCACCGCCGTTCAGGGCGGCGAAGTTGCGCTACTGGTCCAGCTCTCGTATTCGGCTTCCAGGGAAAACGCAACGAGACGCAGCAAATCACGTTCTCTAAAATCTACCGGTTCTGAAGAACGTTCCGAAAAGAGTGCAAGTTTAAAATTTACTTGCTCGAATAAAAGTATAAATTTCGAGATATTAAACTCCTATATAAACGGCGTAAGACTGTTAATTCGTGCAATTTAGTTCATAAGGTTACTGATTAAATATATATATTGACACGTGTATTTATATTTATCGGGCGACCAGGTTTCACCGCCTAACAAATCTTATCGCGCAGCGCGGGACGCGCTTGCATGTATCCGAAGTTTCTGGAAAGTTATCGATGCTTCTATCCGCGTGTCTGTTGTCGCCGAACCTTGTGTTATCAGATTTCATCGCGTGACATGAATGGTGTAGAACTTTGTGGAAGACACGCGGGTCCCATCAGGTAATCTGGAACATTCGACGACTGATCTATAAAAGCCGACGCGCTTGACCCGCTGGTCAGTTTTTCCGACGATCGCCGACCGTGTTCGCCGCTATCGTTGTGCTATAAGTGTAGCCTGTTTTTGTGGGCACAGGTTCGCCCAATAAAAGTTAGTTTTCTCGTTCACAGTATTGCTACTGTGTTATTGCTTCTTTCTTCACCGTCACTACCACGTGACATCTGGTGGAGGTGCTTTTCGTCCATGTACAGGACGCCCCCGACAAGCCGTGATCCCAGCCCAGACCGCGAACAGAACACCAACGTAATCCCGGACCACCGAGCAAGCCGCCGTCTTCAACAGCTGCCCCCGGAGCACGGACTTCTACCTGAGAAGACCAAGAAGATTGTGGCCAAGGCAACCGCAATGGCAGCCCCAGCGTCCCCCATCGTCCTGCAGCAGCCCAGGGAACCACCGACGTTCCGCGGTTCCACATTTGAGGACCCGGAAACCTGGCTGGAAACGTATGAGAGGGTCGCTACGTTTAACAACTGGGCAAGCGACGACAAGCTACGACATGTCTATTTCGCATTGGAGGACGCCGCCAAGACGTGGTTCGAGAATCGAGAAGCCACCTTGACGACGTGGGACCTCTTCCGAAGCGGCTTCCTGAAAACATTTCAAAGCGTCGTGCGAAAAGAACGAGCCCAAGCTCTACTGGAGACAAGAGCGCAGCTGCCGAATGAGACGATCGCGATTTTCACTGAGGAAATGAGCCGTCTGTTCCGCCACGCCGACCCAGAAATGTCCGAGGAGAAGAAAGTACGTCTACTGATGCGTGGCGTAAAGGAGGAACTTTTCGCCGGTATGGTAAGAAGTCCACCGAAGACCGTCGACGAGTTTCTTCGTGAGGCGACGAGCATCGAGAAGACACTGGAATTGCGGAACCGGCAATTTGACCGACGCACCAAGCCAACAAGCTACTCCGGAATTCAATCACTGGCCACGGACGATTTATGCGAGACCATCAGGGGCATCGTGCGCGAAGAACTGCGCAAGGTCTTGCCATCGTCGCAGCCTCAAGTGGCCTCGATCGCCGACGTCGTGAAAGAAGAGGTGCACCGATCGCTAGGAGTTCCTGAGGTGCAACCACAATTACCGCAGCCCCAGCCAGAAGCGATGACTTACGCCGCCATCGCACGCCGTCAAGCTCCCCCTCCGGGACAACGCCAGGTCCCTGTAACGCCGCAATTCCGTCGTCCACCGCCGCCGCCGCCAGCACGCCCACCCGTCGCCCAGCGCACCTACGCGAGGAAGACGGACATTTGGCGCGCCCCCGACCACCGCCCGCTCTGCTACCACTGCGGCGAAGCCGGGCACGTGTACCGCCGATGCCCATACCGCGACCTGGGATTGCGAGGCTTCGCCGTGAACGCACAGCGCCCGAGGGAAGGTGAACGCCCTCGTGACATCGCCGATTACCTCGCCGCTACTCAGTGGAGCCCTCGACGACCGTCCCGTTCGCCGTCACCAGGCCGCTACCTGTCGCCGCAGCACCGACCATACACCGGCCCAGCCCGGGGCCGCTCTGCGAGCCCATATCCGGAAAACTAAAAGCAGCAACCGATGGAGGTGCGGTTGCTGTTCGTCGAATTGACGAAGATCCTCCGCCGCCGACGAAGACGACGAAGAAACCGTCTCGACGACCTAATGACGACACGCCGCCGTCCCGACGAAGTCAGGAAGCCAAGACTACACCGACGAAAGACGACTTGACGAAGCGACGTTCCAGCTTCAGTTCAACACGACGCAGCCGTGATCCGACGCCACGACCTAACTGCAACGCCAGACAAAGAACCACCGACCTTGACGTGCTTCTCGACGGCCACGCAGTCACTGCCTTAGTCGACACAGGGGCCGATTACTCCGTAATGAGTGGACGCATCGCCGCCCAGTTGAAGAAGGTTAAGACTGCATGGGAGGGCCCCCAAATTCGGACCGCTGGAGGGCACCTCATTACGCCGACTGGAATCTGCACGGCAAGAATTACCATTCATGACCGGACTTACCCTGCCACCTTCGTTATCCTGCAACAGTGTTCACGAGACGTCATTCTCGGCATGGACTTCCTGAACAACCACGGCGCCATCATCGACCTGAAGTCGCAGTCAATAACGCTGTCGGAAGATCAAGCGATACCATCGGAGCGCCCTTGTAGCCACCACGCCTTGAGTGTGCTCGAAGATCAAGTGAGCATCCCGCCTCGCTCCAGCATCGTTATTTCGGTCGGCACCGAAACACCCGCTGACGTAGAAGGCGTCATCGAAGGCGACCAACGTCTACTACTCGACCGTGAAATTTGCGTCGCAAGGGGGATCGCTCGACTGCACGGAGGAAACACGAGAGTGTTGCTGACAAACTTCAGCCAGGAGTTCAAGCACATCAACAAGGGCACGACGATCGCATTCATCGAGGAAATACAGGAAACCAGCGATGCCTTCGTCCTCTCGGATTCTGTTGCATCTACCCCGACGACCGTAGTTCCCGAGCCAGACTTCAACATAAATCCAAGTCTCCCCGTGATTAAGCAGCAACAGCTCAGAAGTCTGCTTCGACGATACAAAGACTGCTTTTCGACGTCATCAAGGATTCGACAAACACCAGTCGCAAAGCATCGCATAATCACCGAAGAGAGCGCTCGACCACTACGCCAGAGCCCTTACCGAGTTTCGACGCGAGAACGCGAAGCTATAAGACAACAAGTCGACGAAATGCTGCGCGACGACATCATCCAGCCGTCGAAAAGCCCGTGGGCGTCTCCAGTTGTTTTAGTGAAGAAAAAGGACGGAACCCTACGTTTCTGCGTCGATTATCGTCGACTGAACAAAATCACGAAGAAAGACGTATACCCCCTCCCACGGATAGACGACGCATTAGATCGGCTCTGCAATGCTAAATACTTCTCGTCGATGGACCTCAAGTCTGGCTACTGGCAAATAGAAGTCGACGAAAGGGATCGCGAAAAGACCGCCTTCATCACGCCAGACGGCCTCTATGAATTCAAGGTTATGCCGTTTGGACTGTGCTCGGCGCCTGCAACGTTCCAGCGCGTGATGGGCACGGTTTTAGCAGGATTGAAGTGGCAGACCTGTCTTGTTTACTTGGATGACGTCGTCGTCTTCGCCGGAAATTTCGACGATCACCTTAAGCGGCTTGCGACAGTATTAGAGGCCATCAAGTCATCAGGGCTCACCCTGAAGCCGGAAAAGTGTCACTTCGCTTACGATGAGCTTCTATTCCTAGGCCATGTCATCAGCAAATCTGGAGTACGCCCCGACCCGCAGAAGACAGCTGCCATCGCAAAGTTCCCGCAGCCAATCGACAAGAAGGCAGTGCGCAGATTCCTTGGCATGTGTGCCTACTATAGGCGCTTTGTCAAGGACTTTTCACGCATCGCTGAGCCGCTGACGCAGCTAACTAAATGCGACGTCGAGTTCAAGTGGGAAACGCCGCAGGCCGAGGCATTTCAAGAACTCAAACGACGCATGCAGTCGCCGCCCGTACTTGCGCACTTCGACGAGAACGCCGATACCGAAATCCACACTGACGCCAGTAGCCTAGGCCTCGGCGCCGTCCTGGTCCAGAGAAAAGATGGACATGAACACGTGATAGCTTACGCTAGCCGGTCGTTGTCAAAAGCGGAAGGCAATTATTCTACAACCGAAAAGGAATGCCTCGCCATCGTTTGGGCTACAGCGAAATTTCGCCCTTGCCTATATGGCAGGCCATTCAAAGTCGTCAGCGACCATCACGCCTTGTGTTGGCTAGCGAATTTAAAGGATCCCTCAGGACGGCTGGCACGGTGGAGCCTCAGACTACAAGAATACGACATCACCGTAACATACAAGTCCGCACGAAAACACTCAGACGCCGATTGCCTATCCCGCGCCCCCATTGACCCGCCGCCGCAAGATGACGAGGATGACGACGCCTTCCTTGGAATAATAAGCGCGGAAGACTTCGCCGAACACCAACGAGCGGACCCGGAACTTAAAGGCCTCGTCGATTATTTGGAAGGGCACACCGACGTTGCCCCCAGGGCATTTAAGCGCGGATTATCTTCCTTCACGCTTCAAGACAGTCTACTCGTGAAGAAGAACTTCTCGCCAGTCCGCGCCAATTACCTTCTTGTTGTCCCGTCAGGACTTCGTCCAGAAGTATTGCATGCCCTACATGACGATCCGACCGCTGGACACCTCGGATTTTCCCGGACACTATCAAGGATACAAGAAAAGTATTATTGGCCGCGCCTGACCGCCGACGTCGCCCGTTATGTCAGAACATGCCGAGACTGTCAGCGACGCAAGACACCGCCGACAAGGCCAGCCGGATTACTACAGCCAATCGAGCCTCCTTGCCGACCATTCCAGCAGATCGGGATGGACTTGCTGGGACCCTTTCCGACGTCAATAACCGGAAATAAGTGGATCGTCGTGGCGACGGACTACCTCACCCGCTTCGCTGAAACAAAAGCACTGCTGAAAGGTAGCGCAGCCGAAGTGGCGAAATTCTTTATCGAAAACATCCTGCTGCGACATGGCGCCCCAGAAGTCCTCATCACCGACCGAGGAACGGCCTTTACAGCGGAGCTCACCCAAGCCATTCTGAAATACAGTCAGACAAGGCACAGGAGGACAACGGCTTACCACCCGCAGACGAATGGTCTTACGGAGCGGCTGAATAAGACCCTCGCCGACATGCTAGCGATGTACGTCGACGTCGAACACAAGACCTGGGATGCCGTCCTGCCGTACGTAACATTCGCTTATAACACGGCGGTGCAAGAAACAACACAGATCACGCCGTTCAAGTTGGTTTACGGCAGGAACCCGACGACGACACTCGACGCCATGCTGCCGCACGTAACGGACGAAGAGAATCTTGACGTCGCTACCTATCTCCAGCGCGCCGAAGAAGCCCGACAGCTCGCCCGCCTGCGAATCAAGAACCAGCAGAGGACCGACAGCCGACACTACAATCTCCGACGACGCTTCGTCGAGTACCAGCCCGGCGACCGTGTTTGGGTATGGACCCCTATACGCCGACGAGGACTGAGCGAGAAGCTTTTGCGTCGCTATTTTGGACCGTACAAGATCATCCGACGTATTGGTGCACTGGACTACGAGGTCGTGCCAGACGGCATTTCGCTGTCACAGCGGCGCCGCTCACGACCTGAAATTGTCCACGTTGTGCGGCTCAAGCCGTACCACCAGCGTTGACGAACTTTGGGACTTCGCGTAACTGACCTTTGGACTTTATTTCTTTTCGTTGTTTTGTTACTTATGTTTAATAAGTGTCCCTTTGTGTTTCGCTCTCTTTGTAGCATCGGGACGATGCTTTTTAAGAGGGGGGTATTGACACGTGTATTTATATTTATCGGGCGACCAGGTTTCACCGCCTAACAAATCTTATCGCGCAGCGCGGGACGCGCTTGCATATATCCGAAGTTTCTGGAAAGTTATCGATGCTTCTATCCGCGTGTCTGTTGTCGCCGAACCTTGTGTTATCAGATTTCATCGCGTGACATGAATGGTGTAGAACTTTGTGGAAGACACGCGGGTCCCATCAGGTAATCTGGAACATTCGACGACTGATCTATAAAAGCCGACGCGCTTGACCCGCTGGTCAGTTTTTCCGACGATCGCCGACCGTGTTCGCCGCTATCGTTGTGCTATAAGTGTAGCCTGTTTTTGTGGGCACAGGTTCGCCCAATAAAAGTTAGTTTTCTCGTTCACAGTATTGCTACTGTGTTATTGCTTCTTTCTTCACCGTCACTACGACGTGACAATATTGATATCATAAGAAGCCAACAAACACTGACACCAAGGACAACATAGGGGAAATTGCTTGTGCTTAATAAATGAAATAAAGAAACGATGAATTATTGGAAATGAAAGTGGATCTTTCATTCATTTAATAAGCACAAGTCATTTTCCCTATGTTGTTCTTGGTGTCAGTGTTTGTTGGCTCCTTATATCACTAATAAAAATCGGGCCCCGCAGTTTACCCCCTTTCTTCTCGTTTATATATATATGAATGAGAAAAGGAACCTAGGGACCCGATTTTTCTTAATCATAAGAAGCCAATAACCAAAGACATCTTGCTGTCTCTGTTTGTTGGCTTCTTTTCATTAATAAAAATCGGGCCTCTTGGTTCCCTGTCTTCTCGTTCATTACGTTACGAGGGTCTCGAGTGCACGTAGGGCCCTCTGGGCTGTATTTGTCGGTGATGAGGTTGCCTCGTCACCTACGGGATTATCTGACTGAGCTATGTCGACTGCTCGGTTGCTATAGTCGGAAGTTCGAATCCTTCTATAAGGTTTTTTTTTCAATTTGATGATGGAGAGCTTAAAATTCACCTCCTCCAGTGCACAACATCTGCAGGCTTGGAGTGACGCCTGACACCTGCAAAAGATGCCGAGGGCGAGTGGTGCTAAACTAATCCAGGTACAACCAAATTAGGAAGACCCGCTAAGCTTCAACAAACACACTCCTTCACCAGAACAGGAATTGGCCTCCCTGGTGCAGCATTCAGCCGCTACCTCCCGAATGATTCCTACAATTAACCCATGGCCCTCGCTCCCCAGCAGCTGCGGAGCACCTCACCAAGGCAGCGAGCGGTCAGACCTGTAACGTAGCTGAGGGTGCTAAGCACCTCTGGGTCTTAACAGGCCGCCAATGGAAAGTGACACTTGCAACGTTTAACACCCGAACCCTCTCGAGCGAGGCTAGCTTAGCAGGACCTTTTGAGGAACTATCAGACATTGTTTGGGATATCATCGGCCTTAGTGAGATAAGAATAGCTGGTGAGGCTTATACGTTGCTGAATAACGGACATGTCATCGAGGTTGCCACACTAAATCACATGCTATGGGAGTGTCGGGACCTAACAAACAAGTCGGGCAGTGCCGACCCCTCCGTCTCTTCCACCGCCAGCCTCCAGTCACGCTGGATGACCGCACTGCTCAGCTCTGACCTGACAGAACAACTCTGGGCCGTCCAGCGAGCCGAGAAGCCGCTTCGAGACAAGGTCTCGGAACCGCGTCCGCGGCGGGTGCCCAGACCCACTAAAAGACGCCGGACTCAAATCTTGCTGATTTGAAATTAAAGTTTACGCTCTCTCTCTGCTATAGAGGTCTCCTAGATAAGAAGCAATACGGGGTAGGATTCCTAATCCATAAGGACATAGCGGACAACATTGACGAATTCTACAGCCTTAACGAGGGGGTAGCTGTAGTCGTAGTCAAACTTAATAAGAGGTATAGATTAAAGGTAGTACAAGCCTACGCTCCAAAATCCAGTAACTACGATGAGGAAGTAGATCAGTTTTTTGAAGATGTTGAATTAGCGATGACAAAAGTGCAAACTCGGTATACTCTAGTAATGGGCAACTTCAATGCAAAAGTGGGGGAAAGGCAGGCGGGTGAACAAGCAATTCACAACTCCGGCGTTGATTCTAGGAACGCTAGAGGAGAGATGCTGGTACAATTCGCAGAAAAGAATAAGCTGAGAATAATGAACACCTTTTTCAGGAAGCGTAGCAACAGAAAGTGGACCTGGAAAAGCCATAATTGAAACCATAAATGAAACTAGAAATGAAATTGATTTCATACTTTCAGCTGATTCCAGCATAGTGCAGGATGTAGAAGTGATAGGTAGTGTAACGTGCCGTGATCATAGGTTAGTGAGGGCTAGGATTCACCTCAATTTGAAGAGAGAAATAGTAAAATTGGTCAAGAAGAAACAGGTCAACCTAGAGGCAGTCAGGATAAAAGCAGACAAATTCAGGCTGGTACTTGCAAACAAATACACAGCCTTAAAAACAGAAAGATTATGATGACATGGAGGTAATCAATGAAACCGTCACTAGACTGGTTTCAGAGGCAGCAAGTGAAGTGGGAGGCAAGGCACCAAAGCAACCAGTAGGCAAGCTCTCCCGAGTAACAAAGGACCTAATAAAGAAAAGACAAAGAATGAAAGTGTCCAACTCAAGAGATAAGATAGAATTCGCGGAACTGTCAAATCTAATCAACAAGGCGAAAATAAGTTATATTCGAAACTATAACGTGAAAAAGACTGAAGAAGCCATAAAAAATGGAGGCAGCATCAAATCAGTGAGAAGGAAACTTGGCATAGGACAAACCAAGATATATGCACTGAAAGATAAGCAGGGTAATATAATCAGCAATCTCGAAGATATAGTAAAAGCAGCGGAAGAATTCTATACTGGCCTGAACAGTACCCAGAAGAGTCAGGATACCTCAATTAGAAACAGTAATGAACAGGATACACAAACTCCTTCTATAACTATAGCGATGAGGTCAGAAGGGCCTTGCAAAACATGAAACAAGGAAGAGCGGCAGGAGAAGATGGAATACCAGTCGATTTAATCAAAGATGGAAGAGACATGATACTTGACAAACTGGCACCTTTTTATACGAAGTGTCTATCGAGTGCAAGGGTTCCAGAAAATTGGAAGAGTGCAAACATTATAATAATCCACAAAACGAGAGACGTTAAAGAATTTAAAGATTATAGGCCCATTAGTTTACGTATTTTATATTTACCAAAATAATATCCAATAGTATAACAGGAACACTGAACTTTAGTCAACCAAGGGAACAGGCTGGCTTCAGGAAGGGATACTCTACAATGGATCACATCCATGTCACTAATCAGGTTATCGAGAAATCCACATAGTACGATAAGCCTCTCTATATGGCTTTCATGGATTATGAAAAGGCATTTGATTCAGTAGAGATACCAAAAGTCATAAAGGCATTACGTAATCAAGGAGTACAGACCACTTACGGAAATACCTTCGAAAATATCTACAGAGGTTCCA